>NW_021319371.1:5560-44398 GCF_001605985.2 Dendrobium catenatum | reverse complement strand
GGCCTTAGTGACCTCATAGAAAAATGAGGTCAACAGGCCCATGGGGGTGTGTGATTGCATATGCATCTCGTGTATTTTGTGTTTTTGTGTATACATATTGTAGTGCAAGTGTGGGGACATTTTTAGGAAAATTTGATACCTGTCAGTTGTGCGGGCAACGACCATTTGAAAGCAACATTCTATTTGGAAGCTCATAGAAGCCTTCTATTTGCTTGTACGAGTGTTGCAAATTTGGTGGCATAGCATCATGCTATTTTGTACAGGTAGACTATCATGCACTACTTGTTGATTTTTATAGGTAGATTGTAGTGCAATAAAGAATCTCATGCAATGTATTTATAGATACTTGCACCCATCATAGTTCTTTCATAGTTTCCCACATACAGTAGGCTGAATGTTTCACGTGTCTCTTTCAGTGGCCAATAGGCATTTATATTTGTTGTAGTCAACTGTCATTTTGTTCATGATGACATTTTATGTACACAGTGGGTCTCCTATAAGGGCCCATGGGTAATTGCAGTTGCTATACATCATTTGCTTCTGCCTACAGAGTACCGGTGTATTTGATTGATGTTGCATGGTGGTTGGAAAGTTACTACATTAGCTTATATGTCCTTCAATGTCATTTGTGGATAATTTGTCAAACATGATAAAGAATTTTTCATAGCTCATAGATGATCGTCACTTATTGTTGTATGGTGGTATTGTCATTTTCATCAAACGTCTATTGCCCTTACATTTGGCGAACTATGGCATCTGCACTGCAAATCTCTCCTTCTACTTATAGGTGAGGTTTCATATATATGACAAAACTCATACGACGACTCATACATATTTTCCCGTTGACTATTGGTTCTTTCTTGTAGATATCATCGTGAATGGTCGTATTTATATTGATAGCAAATAGGTTATCTCCATCGCAATCTTCTCATCTTGCATGTAAAAATGATATACCCTTTGCATGTTGTTCATCATTACTCGCCGGAGTTATGTCGAATCCTCACAAGTCCTTCATTTCCCTTGAAGGTATCTTGTGGCTTATATAGTAAGTTTCTGCATTAATGTTTGCATCTCAGTCGGCATGATAACTCTTTGACGTTTTATTAGAGATTTTGTGTGATTGATTATAGGCATATCACTACATTTTTCATTCAACCCTTGCTTGTAAATAAACCTTCAATTGGTACTTGCATTCGTTATATGCTCCTTGTAATCATTGCAATAATTTCAAATCACCAATTATATGAATTTCATTATCAATCGTGACTGAATTATTCTTGCACGAGTTTGGCATATCGACTGTCAAGTTCATGTTTGGGTACTTGTTTATTACAAGCTCTTTGTCGCCTTTGAAAGCGGCCAAATTCATTAAGAGTTTTTTTTTATTAGTGCAATCCAACTTCTTTACATGAACTTGTGGATCCATTAGTATGGATACTACAGACATCATGCTAGTTATGTGCAGGTTGAGGGTCCTTTGTTGCAATATTGAATAGATCGTCATATTGAAAATCCTTTGTGGTTGATTCATTCAGATTCAAGATTAATTCAAGTCCCATATGATCATTTATTTGAATTTAAACTAGGTTATTTGTACTATTCATTTAAATTCAATTATAGTCCTTTGCCAACACATTTAAGTTCAATTTGAGATCAAGCTAGAATCTTCTATATTCATCTAAGTCCACATTAAATTCATTGTAGTTCAGTTTCAGCTTGCCATTTTTTCAAATTCAAGTGCAGTTCGAGTCCAATTTAAGCTCATTTCATTATTCATTTAGGTTCGAGTTCTTGTCCACTGTAATTGTCCAAGTCTCGTGCATTTTCAAATGAAATTTTGGCATCCTCCTAGTGTATCCCCTATTTAGGGGAAACTACATAATTCTTAACTTGCTCATCACGTCACGAAAGATGTGCAAGGTCAGTGTCGGGTGACACCACAACAGTAGTCTTCATCCCCATCATGCCAAGAAAGGCATGCATGGGCCTTCAAAAATACTTGTCTGAAAATACAGTTGTTTGCCCGACGACACTAAGGCACATATGGGTACTTATATTTTTTTCTCATAATGCTAAGAAAAGCAAGCACAAGGCTCGCCATCTCATCGTAGGCATTACATTGAGTTCCCTCCTACCATGCTAAGAAAAGCATGCATAGAGGGTCCCTTTGAGTGCTACGAATGCCAAAAATAGGATTTTAGGGGGATTACCTACCTCGTCGCAAGCACCACAACAAACTTCCTCCCACCGTGTTAAGAAAAGCGAGGATGAGTGGTTGTTCACAGTATTGCAAGCATCGAGGGCAGGGTTTTCGGGTTTAGAACTTTATACTTGCACGAAGGGACGTCGTTGGAGTTGGCATGCATATCGGGGTAAGAGGAAGCACTTATCTTTCTTTTTCTTTTAATTAATTATTACTTAAAAAAATTAAGTATAATTAATTATGATTAATAATAATTAATTCCCATTAAAAATAATTAATTATAATTTAATTGATTATAAAAAATATATGACTAATTAATAATTTAGTATAATTTAAATTAAATTAAATTAATTAATTATGATTAATTTATGATTAGTAAAAATTAAGTATAATTAGAAATAATTAATTATAATTATAAAATTTATTATAATTAAATCTAATTAATTTAAACGAGATCTTAATATGATTTTAACAAGATTTATGCTGATAGGCTCGGGATAGATGATTTATGTAGAGTTTTGGGCAGGATGTAAGCTAATTAATCCTGTTTAAACAGTAGGATTTATGCTTGATTTGAGCTGGATTTAGGCTAAATCCAGGATTTAAGGACTGTTAAATCTCACAGTGATGTAATCACTCTGTTTTCCTCTTCTTGCCCTAAAGGAGTTTAGACGATTACCGGGGAATGAGGGTGTTGAACATCGGATCCCCTATTACCGTACATGTGGATAAGTACCCTTGGCCGCATCATGAATGTTATTGGAGAGCAAATAAAGGCCAATTACTTCCTATCCAGCGTGAGGCTCCTGCCTTTGTTGATCAAGCAACAGAGCAGCAAATCCTTTTTATTGGTATCAAGGTTGTTGATCTTCTTGCACCTTCTCAGAACGGTGGTAAGTAATATAAATATTTATTCATGAGAAATATAAATAGCTATTCATGATATGTAATTACATATTTATTAAATTTTTTAATTAAATCTTAAAAATATATCATAGTTATATTATTATTAGAAAAAAATTGTTTTGTATGAAGTATAATTTTTTTTCTAGATTATTTTAAAATATGATAGTACATTATAATAACTAGGGATTTTTACATACCTAACACTCAAAACAATTCTATTTACATATCTCACACACAAACTTCACTTTTTACTATTATACCACCTAAAAGTCCTAACACTCCCCAAATACAACACTCTGTTTGCTCCCGTTTAAAAAAAAAAGCAGTGACTTTCCCTTGCAACACCTCTTCGCCTCACTGTTTCGCAAAAAAGGGCGCTATGTCGATCCCAGGGAAGAGAGAGCGAGGGGAGCCACTCCAATCTCCATTTTTATTGTTCATCTTCTTCCTTCTCTATTTTTTGTTCCTTTCTAATCTTTATAGATTACAGAACTTATCATATCTATGTTGGGTGAAATTTGGGTGGTGTTTGGTGAGGAATATCTCTATCTTCTTCACAGAATGGGCCAGAGCAGCAGCCACCTCCACCGCGCCGTCCGCATCGGCGGTCTTCTCCAGGGTGTGCGAACACATCTCAACCGAGCCAAAGTGTTGTGCAACCATCCCATCCGACGGCCGATTGAGCAATTCCATCTAGCAGTTGAATCCCATTCGGCACACACTAATTATTTTCTCCATCCGAAGAAAATGTTCTTCCTGAAGTTCGTGAAAAAATACTCGTTAGACGTGCAAATTAGTTGCTAACTGTCATCATGCAGCTCCAATCCATGAAATAAATGATGTTGCTAACTGTCGTTATGAAGCAATTGCTTCTACTGTTTTCAATTAGTTGCATTGAAATCCAGTGAATTATATGATTTTTTTTCTGCTATTGTTTTGTCTTAACTCAACAGCATGATGACAATTATTTCTTAATTTTTTATGCACATTTTTTTCCTTAATTTATGCTTCTACTATTTCTTAGAGAAAATGAGATTGAATCAAGCATCCCCAGAATTTGCAAAGAGAGAAACTCATCAACACGGGTTAAAAAAATGTTTTCGTCGGGGAAACGGAAAAATTAAGGCAGCTTCATAGCGTGTCAAATGCTCTTATTTTTGTTTGGAAGAAACTCTATCATTGTAAGCTTTGAGATTCTTTGTATTTAGCTGCTTCTGTCGTCTTCGATTCATTTTTCTCTTTGTTTAGCGTGATCTCCTTATTGATGCCGCTCTTCATAATAGGGTCAGTCGGTGGCAGCGGCTTGGAGGAATGTCCGATCTTCAATTGGGGAATTCTGATAGTGGAATTGGCGGCAACGGGGAGGTTGAAGGAGGTGGAAGTGGATCAAAGATGGCACGTCGACAGTCTGAAGAAGTAGAAAGTGGACGGGTGAATTTGTCGACCAGAAGAGCCGATGGTAGAACTGGTTTCTGACGGAAGCAAACAGAGGAACTTTTATTACGTCCGGTGCAAGGACATAGAGGAACGTCCGGTCGGAGGCAATTTCCCGTCAAAAAATTAGGTATTTGCTCGGTACAACTAGGTATTATTTGACAATAATGAGTAATACCGTTCTCTGAAGACCAATACCGAGTTATACTGAGCTGTACTGAGAAATACCGAGTTGTACGGAGTTTTTCTGGGAAAAACTCGGTACAACTTTGGTATAACTCGGTATTTGCTCGGTAAAGCCCAGTATAACTCGGTATTGAGTCTTCAAATGATGGTATTCTTCGTTATTGTTTGGTATTGCTCGGTACAACTCATTTTTTTGGCGGGAATTTGCCTCCGACCGGACGTTCCTCTACGTCCGGTCAGAGGACGTAATAATTGTTCTCCGGAGTGTTGTATTTGGTGAGTGTTATGGCTTTTAGGTGGCATAACATTAAAAAGTGAAGTTTGGGTGTGAGATGTGTAAATACAAATGTTTGGAGTGTTATGTATGTATAATTTTTTTTCCAAATTATTTTAAAATATGATAGTACATAAAAATATGATATTATGGTATTTAATAGTTATAAAATATTTCATAAAAATTGATAAATTTTTATTTAGAATTGTTATTTATTAGCATATAAATTCTTTGAAAATTTTGACATTTAAAAATCCAAATATTGGGAATTTTTGTGTAAGAAGGCAAATGAAATTAAAAGTAGTATTACATTCTGTTAATGCTAGCAGAAATCTATCATTCTTTTGGGACCCGTGGTGTAGTGGTTCCTCTGTTGCTGATTACATCAAAAACCTGAGCAATATCTCCAGCTACTCCAATCTATTTGATTGGAAAATCTCGCAGGTTATTCAGGGTGATAACTGGGCCCTTCCTAACTGTTTTGACAATCACCTTGTTTCTCTTATTAGATCTGTTTATATTGATAAGCAATAGGAGAATCATAACTAGCTTGATAAGCAAAACCTGAAATTCGGTGATTTTAATTCCCAGTTTTTTGCTTCCATGAATAAGGTGTCTTGGTATAAATACATCCGGCATAAAAAATCGGCTCTCCGTTTTTCAGTTTACGCCTGGCTAGCGTTCCGTGGGGGTTTAAAAATAGCAGACGTGCTTGCTGTTCGTGGTATTTCTGTCCCTAATACGTGCTATTTTTGCCACTGTGAGAAGGAAACTATAACACACCTTTATTTCGAATGTAATTTTACTTTCAACATTGCAAAAGCACTTCTCCCTTGGATGCACAACCTTTTTATGAGGCCAAACATCCACCAACTTTATGACAGTATTTGGGAACATGGTTTCACCACTAATACCAGAAATTACTATCTTCTTATTGCCTCTTCGATGATTTACTTTATTTGGAGGGCAAGAAATGACCGGTTATTTGATGGCATTATCGATTGCAAAGCCACAACTATTTCTAAAATCAGGAAAGCTATTATGATTAAAACTCATGGATGGAAAATATGATGTATGCTGGATACTGGGTGAAGATGTTCTTCCCGTCCTCTGCTTATCCCCTTTCAACCCGAAGACTGAGTTATGGGTTTTTTCTGGAATTTTGAAGAATCTGTCGCTGTATCAGCTCGTTGGGAGTAACATTTTTGGAAGGACGATGATAATCGCTGAAATCTTTCAGCTGCCCCTTGGATGGTCTTTTGGGCAACCAGGGGCTATGCTCAATTTCTGTTCCTCACTTATTTTTGACCCTTTCGAGCAACTTGAGCATCTATCTGAGTCCTTATTGGCTTACAGCCAACCCGTTGTTGCTTTATATTCCATTAAATTGTAATTTTCTTTTCTTTAGAATCCAAAATCTCTTTTTGTTCTATGAGATGTTTGGATTATAGTTTCAGTTTCTTTACTTACATGTAATCTCTTTTTAGCAATGAATAGGCTTCTGCCCCTAAATTCCCCCCCCCCCCCCCCAAAAAAAAAAAAAAAAAGGAAGCCCCCCCCCAAAAAAAAAGGAGAGCAAAGCCCGAAGGCTTCATTAGCTTGCTATTTAACGGCATATCAGGACCCTCAATCGAGGCGGGCTACAAGTATTACAGAGGATTTTGCGGAGAAGTGACTGTTTCAGCACCGATTTGTACGACGTAAGCTATTTGAACAGAATTTTTGTATGGATTTAGGGATTTTAGTTGAGGTTTGAGCTGGGTTTTGACTCTATGACCAGAGGTCAACAGAGACAAGATACAAAATGAGCATATAGGTGAAAATTTTGGAGTAGCTGTAGTGGCAGATAAGATAGAGAGAGTCGCCTTCGATGGTTTGGCACATAATAGGACAACCTTCTGATGGCCCGGTAAGGGGACTATATGTATTAAATTTGACCTATTTTAAAAACTTGGTTTTAAATATTAGAAATGACCCTTTTTTACTAGATATAAGTGAGAATTTGACTCTTAATAGAAAACAAGGGAGAAAAAATATTCATGTCGCTGACTCCATGTAGTGAACTTTTATTACGTCATCTGACCGGACGCAGATCTACATTCGGTCAGAGAATTGTTACTCGATTTTTGCTCGGTATTTGATCGGTATTGCTAGGTATTGTTTGATAATAACGAGGAATACCACTCTGGGAAGACCAATACCGAGTAATACCGAGCAATACCGAGCAATACCGAGTATTACCAAAAAATACCGAGTTTTTCTAGAAAAAACTCTATATTTTTTGGTATTACTCGGTATTGCTCGATATTACTCGGTATTTTGTCTTCACATAATGATATTTCTCGTTATTATTGGTATTGCTCGATATTTGCTAGGTATTTCTCGTTTTGTGCCTGCGATCTTAGTGCCGGCCGAACGTAGCTCTACGTAAGTTCACCGGACCAAATAAAAGTTCCCATGTAGTGGGATAAAGGCTAGATATTATTGTTTGTTATTGTTGACAAAAGTTGAATCAATATGCAGTCAAAGAAGCCAAAGAATAATAGAGGAATAAAAAACTTAAGCTTCATTCTTTTACTAATTATTTTTTGTTGCTTTTAAAAATTTTTATAATAAAATGTTGCTTAAGCAATAAAAAAATGCTCCAATTGAAACCTCATTAACTTATTTGATTAACTCAAAAGAGTAGAATAGAAATCCTAAGGGCAATTTGGATTCAAGTAAGATTTTATAAACCTCATTAATTCAGATTTACTGAGGGTGTTAAATCCTAAAAAATTATTTGGTACGGAAAGGGATTAAAGCCAATTAAATCTTAGAGAAGTATTTATATTTTTATTTCAAGATTTAAAACCTGTTAGTTCAAATAAAATTTTAATGAATATTATTCATAACAAAATTAATCAAATCACACTTAATCATGTAATTATATATGAATATCAAGATAATTTTAACTATTAAATTAATAAAATAAATTTCTAATATAAATTCTCAATTAACTAAAATTATATTAATTAAATCATATTTATTATATATTCATTATCTAATTAATTATTAATTTGTACTTTTTTTTTTTTTTTGGAAAATTATGAGCTTAACCCATTTCCATTAATGTAAAATAGTTACATGTATTAAAAGAGAGGAGAACAACAAAAACAAAACAGAATTGTGCAAAAGCACAAACAAAATTGAAAGAGACAAAAAACCTAACAAAAAAAGGTGTTACAAAAGAGAAAAAATAACACCTACAAAACTTCAACCACCACAAAAATGCTAATGATAGGATTGGAAAATTTGAACCATAGGGCTGAGGAATTGCAAACATTCAATCGATCTGATTGCAGTTCAACCATTACTATCTTCCAAAGGGAGAAAATGTGCAATTCAGTCATCCTTGCCCATACTAATGAAATATCCCACTCATAATCTAGCCACAACAGCACCAGAATAGAGGAGAAGATGTCCCAGCCGAGAGAGGAGCCTTGAACTAAAGCATGTCCAATAGAGTTTGACCATTTTTTGCATTTCAAAACTTTTGAAAATATGTCACTTTTGATCTTTTGGCATAAGGAAGAAGAAGATGCATAAGAATTGCAAAAAATTTTATCATTTCCTTCCCTCCAAAGGTGATAAACTGAGCAGCAAATTAAAAGATAATAGAAGGGCTTAACCCTGGCCTGATTCTCACTAGTGAATTCAAATGCCTGAAGGATATTGGGTCTAAGGAGGAGACTTCTCATCTTAGGAACAAGCTTGGTTATAACTGAGAAAGAATAGTCACATTTGAAAAACAGATGTGTGGCAGTTTCAATAAAGGAATGACATAGAGGACAGATGGCATCAACAAAAATTCTCTTGGATATAAGAACATCAACAGTCATAAGCCCTCCCTTTAACCCTATCCAACAGTAAGAAAAAAATCTAAGAGCATAACGCTTGTACCATACAAAATGATTCTAGTTCATAGTAATGTTAACCATATGTAAATAACCTAGGTAAGAGTTGTGTATACTTTCATTCCCATTGCCCCATAACAGGCAACCTTTAACATTCGTATTAATAGGAATGACAGAGGAGGTTTGGAGTAGAGTAGCAGACAAATATGAAGGCAGCTCCCAATCATGAACCTTTAAGATGATAGAAATTCTAGAATTGATAGGAAAATGATTTAAGATGGAATGCATATCAGTGACCTCATCCAGCAATTTCCCATTATACCAATGATCTCAGTAAAGGGAAATGGGAGAATTTGATAAAACCTTAAAAGTGGAAATTTCCTTTAGCTGATCGGGAACTTTTCAAAAGTTTTTCCATAAATCAAAAGCTTTAGATGCAGGTGATTCCAAGGAGACAAATATTTATAGAAGAGCCAAGTAGAGAGAGGGCTGCTGCAGTTTTAAATCTTCTCAATAAGAGAACAATTACAGCTTAATTGTACAGAATAAAAGGAAGGAATACTAAGACCTCCAAAAACTTTGGGCTTACAAGTGCTTTTCTACGAGATAAGATGAAGTTTGCGGGTGGCAATATCACTAAAGTAGAGGAATTTAGCACATAGTTTCTCAATTTGCTTAATAAAGATTTTCGATAGAACGAAATCATGAATCCAATAAGCAATCGTGTTACAAATAGTGAATCATAAAAATTGTAATCTACCAGCAAAAGATAAAGCTTTAGCTTTTCATCTAGAGAGTTTATGAGTAATAGTTTCCATCAATTTAGAAAAGTTAGATAGCTTTGGGTTGTAAGGGGATATAGGAATTCTAAGATAAGATATGTAAGTGGAAGTGGAGGGGATGTTAAGGATAGCGCAAATGTTGTTTGCATTTTGACAGTTTGAGGGCAAAATGAGGGAGCTCTCCCAAAAATTCAAATCCAAATAAAAAACCTCAAAGAATTGATTAAGTAGCTGACAGAGAATCCCACAATTATGAACTTCAGCTTTCCCAAAGATAATGAGATCACCAGCATACATGAGGTGAGAAATTTGAAGCCCATCTACATGAAGTGCATTAAACATAACATCATTAGATGGACAATCCAGGAGACAGGAAAAAACATCCATGACTTTACAAAAAACGTAAGGGCTTAAAGGGCACCCCAACCTAAACCCAGCAGAAGAGGGAAAAAACCCTTCGAGAGTCCCATTAATGCATAATAAAAACCAGATATCATTAATATAGGCTCTAATCCACTTGATAAACATGTTAGGAAAACATTTCTGCACCATCATCACAATAAAAAAAAATCTTTGGAAATACTATCAAATGCTTTTTTAATATCAAGTTTATCATATAAAAGTTTAAGCTTAGCAGTATTTCTAGAATGGAAGAGGATCTCATTGGCTAAAGATCCTATTATGAATGAAGCCAGTTTAATTTCCTTTGATGATATAGGGCATTAATGGTTTCATCCTAGCAGCCAATATTTTAGTAATAATTTTATAACTGGTGTTGCAAAGAGAGATAGGCCTGAAGTCTGAGATGACCTCTACATGAGTGGTTTTAGGAATGAGGATGATGGTTATTGCCTTGGCAGCACGAGGAATGTAAGCATTAAGGTAAAAAGACTTCACGGCATGGCAAATTGCAGGACCAATGACAACCCAAGTCGATTTATAAAACTCAAAGTTGAAGCCATTCAAACCCAAGGTTGAATTAGAAGGACCGAAAAACATAGCTTTATACATATTTAGTTAATAAAATACAACATTCTAATAAAAAAATAATAATCTTATTAGCCTTTGCCTGTTGTAATTATATAATTTTTCTTCTCATTGGTATTTGTATATGCTCTTCAGACAGCCGCAAGCCTGTCAAGTTTTGCTTTTCCTAATCGTCATTTCTTCATTGTTGCTTCAATTTCGCATTAAGTAGCGTATTGGCAGTACAATCTTCCTTTCTCTCTCTCATTTTAAATTCGATACGACTGACTGCCTGAAGTCAATCGAAAAGCATGCTTTTTTCCGCTGCTTTCTCCAGCATTTACTCCTGCGCTTCGTCTTCTTCAATCCTCTAGATCTTCTAAACTCCCAAATTTAGTAAATTCAGGCCATAGAACAAAAATGGGAAAACTATGTTATCCCTAAGGAGTTCATGCATCTTGAATTAAGTTATTTTTTATGTATATCTTAAGATTTATTGTATTTAAACTCTATTATTTCACATTTATACTCGATAATCTTATAAATATTTTTATTTTATTAACAAGTGTTCTATTTGTTTTGTGTGCTAGAGTTTCTATTATATTTTATTATGATAAAGAAAATAAAATACAACCAAATACATCCAAGTATATAAAAAATGTAGTTCGGAATGACCAGGATGATAATTGTGACGCACATTATCACCCAATGATGCTTGTTATAGTGTAGTCGACAATCATTTAGATTCAACACTCATGAACTTATTGTAGCAAAACATGTAGTTCCAACTTTCTATCAGCCAATGAAGCAAACCTCTGTACATATTTACAGAGCTCAAAACTCGGAAGATCGAAGATCTCATTCCAGCAAGCAATTCACTCGACCATGATGCCTTTTATCTGAAGGGTTTCCAACTTCTTTGGCCTTTTATAGTTCTTAAGTAAGAGCGAGCACATGACAACACTGACTGATGAAGCTGCCATAGCAGCGCCTGCAACCCATGGCGGCAATCGAAACCTTGTTGAAGGGAATAAAACTCCAGCAGCAATAGGAATGCCAATGATGTTGTAACCAAGCGCCCACATGTAGTTCATGCGAATCCGTGAGAAGGTTTTCCTTGAAAGATCTATAGCAGTTATAACATCCTCTAGGTTGCTTTTCATGAGAACAATATCAGCCGCTTCAATGGCGACGTCAGTGCCGGCACCAATTGCCATACCTACATCAGCAGATACAAGTGCCGGCGAGTCGTTGATTCCATCACCAACCATGGCCACCGTTAACCCAGACATCTTCATATATGGCATAAATGAGAAGATTAAGGTTTGAGTATTAAGTGATTCAGAAGTCACTAATAGACATATTGATTATAAAATAAATAAGGATATTAAGATAGGAATGAATGGAGGACCATAATTAATGATAATTGTGATGACGGAAATCATAAGCAAAGTCAAAATACCTGAAGTTCTTTCACTTTTTCTGCCTTGTCTCCAGGCTTTGCTTTAGCAACAATGGTGTCTATCCCAACCTCTTTGGCAATGGCCTTTGCAGTGCCCCAATTGTCTCCTGTTACCATAATGCTCCTCACATCCATGGACTTAAGAATGTTTATGACATCCTGGGCACCAGGTTTCAGGGGATCAGAAACTGCAATCACTCCCACAATCTCCTGGTTCATGGCCACAAGGATTCCTGTTTGTGCCATTTCCTCAGCTTCCTTGAGAAGTTCTAAAGCTTGATCTGGGATTTCAATGCCAGAGTCCTGCATCAAACTCTCGTTTCCTACAATGAGCTCTTTGTTTCCTACTATGGCTTTGACGCCATGACCCGTGATAGACACGAAGTTTTGTGCTGCAGGCCAAGTATATTTTTCTTCTAATGTAAACTTCCTTGCATACTCCACAATGGCCTTCGCCAAGGGATGCTCGCTGTTTGCCTGTTTAGTATGTATTAAGGTGTTAGTACGAAAGCCTATATTTTGAGAGGAATATTACAGCAACTCGTTGGAATATAATTAATTAGTTGAGATAACAGATAAGCTGATGAATATTGAAAATAAACATCATTGGCTTATGCTTCAATGGCAGGGAAAGAAGTACTGCAGAAATTCATATTTTGTTGAACATCACTATATTAAGATTCCAAATTATTTTAGGAAAGTTTATAACAAAAATATGTTTTCCAGTATTGTTGAAGGTTAATGATACCAACCTCAGCAGCTGCAACATATTCATAGAAATCACGCAAGGTCATATTCTTCAAAAGCCTTGTGCTAATGACAACCGGCTTCCCTGTTGTAAGAGTGCCTGTCTTGTCAAAAACAATGCAGTTCACCTACAAAAATAAATCAGCTTTCGGTGTAAATGGCAGTAAAGCATCCAACAAATTGGGAACAAGAAATTCTAAAAATATACTGAAAGCCATAATATCATTATGTTAAATGAAAATAGAGTTAGACTTCTATGGATTTCCGAGTTTATATTGTTAGGAGAGCATCTCTACCTAAGTGTAGGTATGTTAACAAAAAACTACAAAAAAAGATCAAGCATCACAAAAAAGGAACACCTAAATTTACATGATTTGACTTAAGTGAGTTTACATATTTAACAATATAGAGATCAAGTAATCCAACATCCAAAAAAAATATATTAAAGTTTAAACTTCATACAAAGTTGGATAAAGTGACAAAGATACCACTTATCAAATTAACAGAAAATACAATTAAGTAGTGCAAAAATGACGGCTATACATGAAGAAGGATATGCCTAAGGTTTAAATTGCGCAATTACTTATTGAGGCGTCTTTTGTTCATGAGATGAGGCATAAGCCAATCAAGGCATTTTTCACCGGAAAGATGACATTAATTTTCTATTGAACTAAGAAGTAACCAATTGACATGCATATGAAACAAAAATTACAAAAAACATAAATTTGCAAGTGATAAATTGTGTGAAATAAAACTAAAATCCAAATATTACAATAACAAAATAACATAAAAATATAAGAATTGCATAAAAGTATCATATAACATCAAGTTCAACTTCAAATTAATTCTTTTCCAGTTCCCTGCTCATTAGTATTTCATTCACAAATAAAGCTAAAATAGTTGACAATGACTCAAAAATTATTTGTACTGTCATCATCGAGGGGTCTTTATTTGAGTTGTCATCATAATAAATTGGACTCTCTCCAACCTTATCTCGTGCTGCTCAATGCCTCGCAATATGCTTCTTCTTTATTTATTTCAATTATCTTAAACTTTCATTAATATTTGTCATCAACATGAAGATAAAATTAATACTTTAAAATTTTTAGATTTTTAGATGAGGAAGTGGTCGTAGTATGCGGTTTCCAAGTGAACATCGGTGGTGGCTATGACAGTAGTAGTTGCTGCGGAGGCAACGAGCTGAAGGTTGAGGCAGCTGAGAGGAAGCTGATGCGGCTCAGGGATGCATGAAGGCATGATTTGTTGGGGCTGTAGTTTATAATTTAGGCATATTTTAATAGAAAATATATATAAATAAGATGAGGCGTATGACTAGCGCCAACAAGGTGAGGCACGCCTCAGCCAAACAGAGACACATGCCTTATAAAAAAACTTGATGCATAAGCCTCAATGCATTTTTCATAGGAATTTCACAAATTAGAACTCCAAATGAGAAATAGCACTAGCTATGACCAATAACTTCCTTCTCTAACTAAACCAAAAAATAGTAACATTCTTCCTTTTGGAGAAAAAAGATTCGTGTAGCCGACCCCACATATTGGGATAAAGGCTTGTTGTTGTTGTTGTTGTTGTATTATTTTTCTAGGATCATAAAAAAATATTTTACAGTAGCTATACCTTTCTATTATTTAATATCATATACTTAGTATCATTTTTGCTTCGATGAGACATCACCATAATTGTTAAATCCAACACATCAACACATGATATTGCACTTTACAATGAAAACTCCAATAACTTTATTTGCCTTCAAAACAACCAACACACACTGCCAGACCTTAAAGGTGAAAGGTGTCATAATCACCAAAGAATTTATATCTTCCAGCACTACTAGCACAAGAATATTATATTCCTATTCAAATATGGTGAATACCTGATTCCAACCAATGATAAAGTTACACCACCATATACCCTTAATGCCATAACCTTCAATGTTGCATATAATTCAATTTTCAAAATAAATGTTTTGAAAAAATGTGATAAAGAGTAATTGAGCATAGGTTACACCGTTTACTAATGTTCCTCAAAATCAATTTGGATTCATGCCGAATTTGTATACTATGGAAGCTATGCATTTGTTGAGGTATTTGATGGAAAAATATAGAGAGAGTAAGGAGAATCTATATATAATAATTATTGTTCTAGAGAAAGCATATGATAAAGTTCCAAGAGAGCTCTAGAAAAGAAATGAGTTAATAATGCATATATTCAAGTCATTGAGGATATAGGAGCTGTTATTTATGTTCGAACACATGATTATTTGACTAAGCATTTTCCTATTTTACTTGGATTACATCAATGATCAACTTTCAACTCATATCTTATTGCTTTAGTCATGGATGTTCTTACTAGACATTTGCAAGAGGATGTGCCTTGGTGTATGTTTTTTGCTTATGATATTCTTCTTGTTGATAAGACTAGAAAATTTGATGAAAAACATGAATTATAGATATCAACCTTAGAGTCTAAAAATTTCTAAAATTTTTCATTTGAGTGGATCTTAAATCAATACATTGAGGGTAATTTTAATAGTAATAGATCTAATAGTGTGATTGTAACATTGGGTGATCAAGTCATTAAAAATAGTACACGTTTTAGATATTTCAGGTTTTATGGTTCAAAGCTGTGGTGGAACAAATGAGAATATTTTTAATAGAACTCAAGTTAGATAGTTGAATTAGCAGTATGCATATGTTGTGTGATAGAAAAGTATCCCTCAAATGTAAGGAAAAAATTTATAAGATGGTTGTGAGACCTAGAATACTTTATTGCGCAAAATATTGGCCATTAAAAGAAAAACATAAAATTAAGTATTGTAGAGATGAGAATGCTCAAATGGATTCTTAGAGACAGAATGCATAACGAGTATATATGTGAAAAGGTCAACATACCTCCAATGGAAAATAAGATTAGGGAGAGTCATCTTAGATAGTTTGGTCACATAAAATGTTGGCCCTCCGGTGCCCTTTAAGAGAGTAGATATATTAGATCTGGACTATGTTAAGAAAGGTAGAGGTAGACCTAAAAAGACTTAGCTATGATTATTAAAAATGACATTTTTCTTATTTTATTTAAATGAGAATTTGACTCTTAATTAAACACAATGAAAAAAATGTATTCATATAGCTAACCCCAAATAGTGGGATAAAGCCTTATTGCTGTTGTTGTTGTAAGATTGCCTCCAATGTGGCCTATAGGACTTTATTTAAATCACCAAAATAGCCTTCACAAAATAATGTCATAATCATTAAAATATTTGGGTGCAGGAGCAGGTACTGTGGTCGTTGACCAAGACAGAACTTGAATGCGCGAGTTATGTAATCTATGATTGACTACAACATAGCAGAAGCAAGATAAGGTATTTATGAAGCTAAGAAGACAAAATTAAAGCTCGCATTGGCGTTGATAAAAGATGCAATTGAAGAATTTACTAATTCCATACCTTATGAGCACTCTCAAGTGCTTGACCTCCTTTAATCAACACACCCTGAGAAGCACCAACTCCAGTGCCCACCATGACAGCAGTGGGGGTTGCCAAGCCAAGTGCGCATGGACATGCTATGACCATAACTGATATGCCAAATTGAAGGGCAAGCTGAAACCCATCCATTGAAGATGGAATCCAAGATTTTGGATAGCCATTGTATTTTCCCACTAGAAACCAAGCCAGCCAAGTTAAGAGTGATAGAATAATGACCTGCACATAACACGCATAAATTAAAAAATCCAAACATCCGTCAATTTAGGCTTTTGAGTGGCTGAAAATGTATTTTAACTATCCAACAGCAAAAAGATGAGATATATCAGAAATAATATATGCATCCAGATACATGCAAATGACATACAACTTGAGACTGCCATATAAAATCACCGAAGGCTGGTTCCATGAACTAGATGACTTGATGAGAATGCTTATTGATTTGTCTATAAGCTTATTCATGAAGCAAATAACATAATTTAGCAAACATTTATCTCATAAATTCGATTGAGCATAAATGAAGGTAGAAAGAGTATTTACATAACCAACTCATAGGTAAACTCCAACTACCTACAATAGCAACAGCATTGGTCCAACTTTGCAAAAGGCGTTCACAAGAAGGATCCTTCAGCATTCACACCATGTCAAAGATGTAACAGTTTTAACTATTGAGGCACATGGAACTTCAGATTTAGTCTATCCCAGATAGTTGAAAATAGGTTGGTACACAAATACTAAGAGATTAGCCCTTGTCTATAAGCTTAAACATTTGGGTTGAAAATAGATTTCAACACTAGCATATCCAGCCCAACTTTGATCCTCATTTGATTTTACCCTTAAAAAGTGATCATAGGCGATGATTTGGCTTACGATAAAATGGTTTATGGGTCTGTGGCATTCAAAGGTTTTTAGTGCCTTAAATCATCATTGAGCAAAATTTAAGAGTAGTGAATCCCATAGTGCCTCTCATCATTAAGTGGGCTCTTGTCATATGATAGAAGACGATGTTGAAAAGTTTTTGTTTAAGGAGAGTGATGGATGATATGGAGAGCATTTATGCGAGGAGGAAACATTTAAGGCACATGAGAATTTAGGTTAATCTATATTTGATGGTTGAAAAATTATATTTCTGTGAAAATACTTAGCGGTTAGCCCTTATAGGCTTTCAGGTTGAAAACTAACTTGATTAGAATAAATGTAACCCTACTTTAGTGATCTTTTGATTTCATCCTCTATAAAATTATCTAGTTTAGGAAAAACTGTTCTAAATGGCTTTGACCATGTTAGCCAACCCTTTTCTTTCCTAACATTAAGATTACTTCTAGCACCGTACCTCATTGATGTTTTTAGCCCATTGAATAAGAGACTACTCAACATGCACGTACAATGATAAGTTCAGTCTGATAGTTGTTGTATATTAAGCAAACCTTGAATTAACATGAATAAGACTAATTCTTTAACTTTTGAATGGATTTTAAGAAAGCAAGAAAAGTAATTGTTGAACTTACAAGTGGTACAAAATATTTGGAAATGCGATCAGCATACTTCTGTACAGGAGCTTTGGCCATTTGAGCTGATTCAACAAGGCGAACAATTTGTGATAAAGCACTTTCAGATCCAACATGTGTTGCCCTGACATGCAACATGCCATTCTCATTTACAGTGCCCCCTATCACACTATCCCCCTTCCTCTTTGCAACAGGTCTTGCTTCTCCAGTTACCATACTCTCATTGACATAGGTCTGACCGCATATTACAAAGCCATCACAAGCTACCTTTGCACCAGGCATCACTTTGATCACGTCATTATGTTGTATCAATCGACTGTCAATTTCCCTTTCACTAACTATATTTCCATCTTCGTTATGAATGATGAGGACTGCAGTTTCTGGTGCCAAGTCCATGAGTTTAGCAATGGCCTCTGATGTTTTGCCTTTTGCTAGTACCTCAAGATACTTCCCGAGTAGAATGAAAGAAATGAGCATAGAACTTGTCTCAAAGAAATCATTCGACTCAAAATCTCGAGAAGTCGCTGCTCTGAGCACAGAGTAAACAGAGTAAAAATACGCTGCATTGGTTCCAAGAGCTATCAGCACATCCATATTAGCAGATCCATGTCTCAAAGCTTTGTACGCACCAGTATAAAACCTTCGGCCAATTATAAATTGCACGGGAGTTGATAATATCCACCTTAGAAGCTCTCCGATGCTTAACATATTCACTACTTTGATATCTAGCTTGTGATTTATGCCAGGAATATACATAAACACCATGGAAAAGAGAAATACTGGGACCGTGAATAGCAAGCTCCAGAGGAAAGAATGGTAGTACTGCCTAATCTCTTCACGCTTGTGCGATTCCCTCCCCCCTCCTTCTGAGTATATTGTTGCTGATAAACGACCAGAATCTATTGATTGAATCACTTCAATGAAGTTACGAGGGCCAGTTTGATCTGGCTTGTAGGATACTGAAACTGTATGAAGAACAGGATCCGTAACAATTTCCTCTATGCCAGGGAGTGCCTGGAGTGAACTTTCAACCATTCTGATAGACCTTTCAGTGCAGGCCCCTTCTATTTTAAGTTGTATTTTGTTCCTACCTTCCCCTGCTGTAATCAGTATTGCTTCAAATCCAGTATCATCAACTCCCTTGATGAGTTGGTCAGCACTTACAAGCTTAGGATCATAACGAATTTCTGCCTCTTCAGTTGCCAAGGCCACTACAGCTTTTTGGACCCCAGGAATAGATTGTAATGCTGATTCCACTGTACTGGAGCAAGAAGTACAGGTCATCCCCTTAATATGCAGCCTGCATGTAAGAGTTGTTAATTCTTTAACATCATCTTGAATCAATGCAACTTCAAATCCAGCATCTTCAACTGTTTCTCGAATTTGATCCTCCTGCAGTTGTAACATTTCATAAAAAGTAACAGTCAAGAACAGGAGTGGAGCATGAAGTACATAATATTATTATGCACATTCATTAGAACCTCTGTAATAAAAAAAAAAAGTTCATTGGGTAACCAAATGCTGGATTTAAAGTACCTTTCCGGACTGGAAAAAAAAAGGTTTAGGAGAACAATGAAGAAGGAACACAAGTCTTGACATATAAAATGAGAGGGTTGAAAAGGAAAAAAATAGACACAGGTGTGAGCATACCATACAGAAAAATTAATTACAAAACTATAGAGATATGTTACTAAAAATATAAAAGAACTAGCATATGACACAAAGCAGCATCCATAAAACAACATTAAAAGTAGAGGAATGACCTTCCACATCGCAAAATTTAAAGCATAATCTTCAATCACCAAACACTAAATATATCTTTAATCAGCATGCTTCTTGCAACTTTAGCAGCTTAGAGAGACGTAATGAATTTGCTGATTACCTTGCTGGAAATAACAAAAACTTTTGACTCTTTAACTAATCCAACATCCCACAGATTGTTCAATGAAGCCCAAATTCTTATATAAGATCAAATCATTTATCCACTATGACCAAACAGCAAAAGTATATGTCTCTTCCTTCAATAACAAAGACAAACTATTGAAAAATAAATACCCCTTATAAAATATCATCATATTTATGAAAGAAGATATATATATATATATACGCGCGCGTATAATGGATCTAATATTTCTACAAACATTTGGCTAAAGCTACATTTTAATGAAATGGGCAGAGCTCAAAAGGCAATGGAAGAAATAAATTAAAATAATTAATCAAAACGACAAATGAAAATGGAATTAAGCACTATGCTTCTTCGTGTTTTAGTTCAACTTGTAAAATTTAAAAAGCGGCATTTCTTATCAGACTTAAAAATACTGATCAGGTAGAGATCCATTCCATCCATCTTCAAGCAGAGGGAACAATGAAGTGAATCTCCAGTTCACGGAGAAACAACCACGCGCTTAAATAAAAATACTATAGATGACATTAATCGAAATTACAACATAACAATACAAAATTAATCATGGCAGATTAAAAGAAATACGAAGAGAAAATAGGAAAAGAGATTATTACAAAGAAACTCATAGATAAACAAAAAGATATTAATCACAAGAACCCTATAACTAACTGAAGCTTGCAGTTAAAAATAAAAGCACATTTAAATCCACCCGTTTCTAAAATCTAAAAATAAAATATCATACATTCATCACCGTTAAACAACCCAAAAAAGATCTCACCAAAACGATTTCGATTGAAGTAGAATTCAACTCAAGCAGGACAATCCTGTAAATCCGGATATACTAAATTTTGAGGGTATTAAATACTGAAATTGTTCGAAATAATAGAAGTAAAAATCTTATAGATTTTCTGTAAGCTGAAATAATATTTTAATAATTATTATTGATAACAAAATTAATACATAGTACATGAAACTAATCGAATCATGCTTAATCATCAAATTAAATATAAATATCTCAACAAATTATTAATTAGCAGTTATTAAACAAGGTATTCCACATAAGAAAATACTAACCATCTTCACTAATTATTAGAATATATATAAAGTCGTTTAAATATTTCGGTAAATAGGTTTATTTTCCAGAATGCTCAGTAGCCGTTAATCTATTATTTTAGTCTTAAGTGTTTTCTATAAATAGACTGGCGTGGCTTTGTGTAAAAGGTAATAAAGATAGAATACGTTTCTTGCTACATCTTCTTCTTTCATTCTTTCTTGTTTTCTCTCGGTTGCACTATTTCTACATGGTATCAGGAAAAGGTCTTTGATCCTGAGAAATGGTTGAATCCGATTCTTCCACCAGGCTGCACGATCGCAGCTCCGGCTCGTCCATCGACGACCCAATGATTCCGGCAACGTTGAAATTCGTTGTCTCTAACCTTCGAAATCTTGTTACAACTCCGCTCGTCCCTGACAATTTCTTGATCTGGAAATCCCAGATCTTGAAAACTCTTCGTGCTAACGATTTTTCTCAATTTCTAGACTCTAAAATTCCTCCACCACCTCAGTTCTTGTTGAATTCCGACGGCTCCTCGTCCTCCAATCCCTGCTACTCGCAATGGCTGCTCACCGATCAGAACTTATCGGCCTCCATTTTCTCCACGATCTCCTCCTCGATTCTTCCCTACGTCATTTCGCTGGACTCTACCGCTCAGATCTTGGCGGCACTTGAAACCCGGTTTCAAGCCACAAATCGGTCCAAGGTGATACAGCTCAAAAATGCATTACACAATGTATCGCTCAAGAATCAGTCCATGACTGAGTATCTCTCGGAGATCAAAGCCATTGTGGATCAAATTGCGTCGGCTGGTTCGTCCATAGATGACGAAGATGTGATTCACTACATCTTGAATGGCCTCCCGCAACCCTATCAGTCGTTCAAATCGGCAATTCGAACGACACCGCTACCTCTTAGCTTGGGTCAAATATATCCGCTGCTTCTAAGTGAGGAAATCAATCTTGCCTCAGATGCAGCTCGGTTTCCTGCGGCTACAGATCTGAACGTCGCGTTATTTACAAGCAGAGGTCGTGGAAGAAGGACACGAGGCAAGAACACCTACAGTTCTGCCAATACAACTCGAAATAACCCAAACGCCTCGATCTTCTGTCAAATTTGTTCCAAGAAAGGTCATTCCGTTCAGTCGTGTTGGCATCGTCTTGATCTGCAATACACTCCACCTATCAAGAACACAAACACTGCTCTGCTGGACTCGTCGGACACAACGGACGCAAACTGGTTCTTGGACTCAGGTGCTTCATCGCATCTCACCAATTTCCTGGATAATCTATCGATATCCAAGCCATATCTAGGATTGGACAACGTCACTATTGGCGACTTCCATTCTATCAGCATTGCTCGGCGAGGGCGGGAATTCTCCCGACCCCATCTCATAAGCTGAGACTATCTCAAATTCTTCACACTCCTACACTTAAATACAACATAGTTTCTATCTCTCAACTTACTAAAGACAATAACATATCTATTACTTTTGACCCTTCTGGTTTGACGTTGAAGGATCTAGCGACGCAGGAAACGCTCCTTCGAGGACCGTCTAAAGATGGGCTCTACGCTGTTCCTATGCTCTCGTCAACCTGATCTCACAAAGCTCTCTCCGTTCAGCTGGAAACGACCAAGATCTGGCATCAACGCTTAGGACATCCTCATAAGCGCATTTTTTATTTCATTTCTAATTGTTATCCCTTTCTTAAAATGAATAAACACTGCGCTCCCTGTGAATCTTGCACTGCTGCTAAGTGTCACAAACTCGTTTTTCAAAACTCTAACAATAAGCAAAAGCAACCGCTCGATCTCATACACAACGATGTTTGGGGTCCTGCCCCGATCATCTCGAATCAAGGATTTAAATTTTACGTGATATTTGTTGACGATTATACGCGTTATACCTGGATATATCCGATTAGATTTAAATCTGATGTGTTTCCTACGTTTGTAAATTTCAAAAATCAGATTGAAAATCTTACTTCACAACGTATCAAATCGCTCCGCACCGATGGAGGAACATAATTTGTTAACTCGTCGTTCCAAAACTTCCTCCTCACTCACGGCATATCCCACCAGCTTTCGTGCCCCTACACGCCGGAACAAAACGGGCTCGCTGAGAGAAAGCACCGTCATATTATCGAAACAACTCTCACGTTGCTTCTCACGACCTCCTTGCCATATGTGTATTGGCCGGAAGCGGTCACCACCGCCGTCTACTTAATAAACAGGTTACCGTCCTCTACAACTGAAAATTTTACTCCTGTTGAACTTATGTATAACAGGAAACAGGTATATGAGGAACTTAAAGTGTTTGGATGCAAATGCTATCCTCTATCTCCTCCTCAGAACTGCAACAAACTCATGCCCACTGCACAACCCTGTGTCTTCCTTGGTTACTCCGATGTCTTGAAAGGTTACAAGTGTCTCAACACTCAAACCAACAAAATCACGATATCTCGGCACGTTATTTTTCATGAAAATGTTTTTCCATTCTCCATGACTTCGATTAATACTACTACTAAAAAGGCTGACATTTGTCCGCTGCTTTTAACACCATATTCTACTAGCTCTTCTAACACAGCTGATCCTGCAATTAACAATAATGTCTCTATGGAAGCAAAGTCAAGCGTGCACAATCCCTCACCGCAGAACGACATCAACAACAGTCAGCCTTCTGTACCGTCTCCCGTTGCCCATCCTCCAGAAATCCGTCCGCCTACACAACATCCCATGACTACTCGTAGCAAAACGGGTACTTTAAAACAAACTAAAAGGCTGAATCTTCTACACATTTACCCGTCCAGTTCCAATCAAGCCGATCCTACTACCTACATAGAGGCCTCCAAACATATGCATTGGCGCCATGCTATGGCTGAAGAGATTTTTGCTCTCCAGAAACAGGGTATCTGGAACTTGGTTCTCCCTCCGGACAACGCTTCAATCCTTGGTTCAAAATGGACGTATAGAACGAAATACCAGACAGACGGCTCGATATCCAAACATAAAGCAAGATTGGTCGCACAAGGCAACCACCAAGAGTTCGGTATTAACTATACCAAGACGTTCAATCCGATTGTAAAATTACCAACAATTCGAATTTTGCTAACAATCACGCTCAACAAAAGCTGGCCTGTTCAACAGCTTGACGTTGCAATGAAGTACATAATATTTGATCCTCCTGCAGTTGTAACATTTCATAAAAAGTAATAGTCAAGAACAGGAGTGGAGCATGAAGTACATAATATTATTATGCACATTCATTAGAACCTCTGTAATAAAAAAAAAAGTTCATTGGGTAACCAAATGCTGGATTTAAAGAACCTTTCCGGACAAAAAAAAAAGGTTTAGGAGAACAATGAAGAAGGAACACAAGTCTTGACATATAAAATGAGAGGGTTGAAAAGGATAAACAATAGACACAGGTGTTAGCATACCATACAGAAAAATTAATTACATGACTATAGAGATATGTTACTAAAAATATAAAAGAACTAGCATATGACACAAAGCAGCATCCATAAAACAACATTAAAAGTAGACGAATGACCTTCCACATCGCAAAATTTAAAGCATAATCTTCAATCACCAAACACTAAATATATCTTTAATCAGCATGCTTCTTGCAACTTTAGCAGCTTAGAGAGATGTAATGAATTTGCTGATTACCTTGCTGAAAATAACAAAAACTTTTGACTCTTTAACTTATCCAACATCCCACAGATTGTTCAATGAAGCCCAAATTCTTATATAAGATCAAATCATTTATCCACTATGACCAAACAGCAAAAGTATATGTCTCTTCCTTCAATAACAAAGAAAAACTATTGAAAAATAAATACCCCTTATAAAATATCATCATATTTATGAAAGAAGCACATATCACAAAACATGAAAGAACTTAACCAACAAGGACGTCCCAAATGACCAATATAAGGGATATGTATATATATATAATTTAGGGTCAAATTGCGCAGAGGTGCGCCTCAAAGGACAGGATACTTGTCCAGCCCAACAATGTTGCTGCCAATGAACCAGGGACCTCTGCAAAGGACAGCATCCCTAGCTTCAACAGAAGAAACACGCAAACAAAGCATTCAAATCCCAAGGTCGTCAACTGGAAATCTCCAAACTTCCCCATTGGCACTGGATCTCCGATTTAAGCAAGAAATAGGACACCCTTCTCCCCAGAATCTTCCCAACTACCGCTCTCTCCAGCATAGACAAATTAGATTTTATAACTTCCAGATTAAGATCAATCTAGATCTCGTCAGCGAAACGTTTGAGGCGGTTTTGGGTCAAATTACGCAGAGGCGCGCCTCAAGGCGCGCCTCTTATTGCGCAATTTTAAACAGATATATATATATATATACACACACACGTGCGTATAACGGATCTAATATTTCTACAAACATTTCGCTAAAGCTACATTTTAATGAACTGGGCAGAGCTCAAAAGGCAAAGGAAGAAATACAACAACAACAACATCAAGCCTTTATCCCACTACGTGGGGTCGGCTACATGAATCCTTTTTCTCCATTGTGTCCTATTAAAAGTCAAATTCTCGTGTAAATCTAATAAAGAAAGGTCATTCCTAATATTTTCTAACAAAGTCTTTTTAGGTCTACCCCTACCTTTCTTAACATAAGTCAAATCTAATACCTCTATTCTCCTAACCGGGTCATCGCAAGGCCGCCGTTTTATGTGACCAAACCATCTAAGGCGACTTTCTCTAATCTTATCTTCTACTGGAGCTACTCCAACCTTTTCACAAAGGCAAAGGAAGAAATAAATTAAAATAATTAATCAAAACGACAAATGAAAATGGAATTAAGCACTATGTTCCTTCGTCTTTTAGTTCAACTTGTAAAATTTAAAAAGCGGCATTTCTTATCATTCATAAAAATACTGATCAGGTAGAGATCCATTCCATCCATCTTCAAGCAGAGGGAACAATGAAGTGAATCTCCAGTTCACGGAGAAACAACCACGCGCTTAAATAAAAACACTATAGATGACATTAATCGAAATTACAACATAACAATACAAAATTAAGCATGGCAGATTAAAAGAAATACGAAGAGAAAATAGGAAAATAGATTATTACAAAGAAACTCATAGATAAACAAAAAGATATTAATCACAAGAACCCTATAACTAACTGAAGCTTGCAGTTAAAAATAAAAGCACATTTAAATCCACCTGTTTCTAAAATCTAAAAATAAAATATCATACATTCATCACCGTTAAACAAACCAAAAAATATCTCACCAAAACGAAAATATCACATTATACTAAGGGGCTGTTTCCATTGAAGTAGAATTCAACTCAAGCAGGATTTAGTCAATCCTGTAAATCCGGATATACTAAATTTTGAGGGTATTAAATACTGAAATTAATCGAAATAATAGAAGTAAAAATCTTATAGATTTTCTGTAAGCTGAAATAAGATTTTAATAATTATTATTGATAACAAAATTAATACATAGTACATGAAACTAATCGAATCATGCTTAATCATCAAATTAAATATAAATATCTCAACAAATTATTAATTAGCAGTTATTAAACAAGATATTCCACATAAGAAAATACTAACCATCTTCACTAATCAATTAGAGTTCAATACCTAAAAGTTACACGTCTATCATCCACCGATCACAAAGAAAAAGCAAAATTGTATTAGTGAGAAAACAAGTAACAGAGAGATCAAGACTTACCGAGACGAAATTGGGGTAAAAGATAACTTGAGCACGGTTGTTGAGGACATCGATTGCGGCGTTGTGGATGCCCGGTAGTCGCTTGATCGCCTTCTCCACCGACCCAGCGCAGGCTGAACACGCCATTCCGTACACAGAGAACGTCACCGTCCTATGCCCCTCCGGCGGCGCCTCTACGTCTTTTCTAGTTCCCATCGCCTCCTCCTTAGCCACCCCCTTCGGGTACCTCGGCATCGATGGATATCGGGGCCTCGCAGAGAGGTCTCGCGAGGAGCCCTCTGCCAAGAAGCAGGACATTAGAAATCCTCTTCTCGCCATTTTGATCTCACTTCCTGAGCTCCTTTCTTCTTCCTTCGCTCAATGTCTCTGAAATGGCTTCTCGTGTCGCCTCCGCTTTCTCTAGCTCTCTCGAAATCGTAAATTTGAAAATAAATTTATAATAAAGACAGGGATGCAACCACGGAGACATTCGAAAGCCGAATAAGGAAACAACTCGGCATCTTGGACCTACACGTGGAAAGATGCAATAAAGTCATTTATTCAAACGGGTCCTTGTTTTTCGTAAAATCTATTTTATGCCTCAATAAAATGTTTTTTTTTTTTTGGGAAAATTTGGGGCCTTAGCCCATCTCATTAATGAATGAAAATGATACAACTAAAAAGATCATTTGCTAAAGGCAAAAAGGAAGCAAATGACAAAACATATCAGCCCAGGTGCTTAACAAAAACAAACCTATGAAAAGAAAAGCGAATACAAAAGGACTCAGTAAGCAATCCATAGAATAAAAACCCAGCTAGCCAAAATCATCCAGACGGATGAGAAGATCCTCTGGTTGCCGAAAAGAAGCTGCTTCCTGGCCCTCCAAGGGGAGTAGAATAGGATTGCGATCATCATAGTCCTTCAAAAGTCCAGTCTCTGGTTGCCCAACAGGACCATCCAGCGACACCAAAACACCAAAAGTGAAACCAGGCATAGTCCAAGCAGCCTTCCAGACCAAAAAGGTAGAAATCCAGTGAACAAAAACTGCTATTTGTTGAAACATTTCCTCTTGAAGCTCTTCAGATAAATAGCCCTCTTGATATTAATGGCAATGGTAGTGTGACATTCAGAAATGTTGCCAAATGCCCTGTCATTTCTAGCTCTCCAGGTAAAATAAACGATAGCAGAGAGTAAGAGGAAACAAAAGTTCTTCCTGCTCTTATCCGTTTCCCTCTCATCAATGTCATTAAAAACTTGCCATAAGTTCGGACGCAAGAACATGTAATTCATTCTAGGAAAAAAACTCTTAAGGATAGTGAAAGAGAAATCACATTCAAACATCAAATGGTTTTGAGTTTCAGTATCAGTGTTGCAGAAATAACAGTTCTGGGGAACATAAATGCCCCTAGCAATCAAAGCATCAGCCGTTTTGAGTTCCTTTTTGAAAGCCATCCAAGAGTAAATGGAAAATCGAAGAGCAGAATGCTTGTGCCAAACAAAACGATGCCAAGAAACCTCCTCTAAGCCAGTATAAAAATGTTTTAAAAAAGTTCTAAAACACGCCTTATCAGAATTAATCCAACCACATTCATCTAACCCAGTGGAAATCGGTACAGAGGAAATAACGGCAGCCAGCTGAGTAGGGATATACGAAGGGATGTTTTTAGAGATCAAACCCTGGAGCTTTTAATAGGCATATAAATCATGCTTCAAGCCTTCAATTATAAATTTTTGGTGAAGATTAAATAGAAAAATACATGCATTTAGAAAATAATAAGTTATTTTATTGGATTCAACTTAAAAATGTTAAATTTTTATTATGATATAGTTTTAAAGTATTGAGTATGATAAATAATGATTGATAGAGATAGTGAAGGATGAACAATGATGATAACGATATCAAGTGAAGAAGATGATATTGTGTTGTAAGTAGGAATGGAACAAAAAAGTGCTTAGGGTGCGCAATTCTCACCCTAATGTCTTTTTTTCTTTAAAAAAATAAATATTTTAACTATTTTGTCCACCTTCAATAAAGCCGAAGACTTTGATTATGATAGCTTTCCTACAGCTTCTTAAAGTAATTTTCTAGTATATATTTTTTTATTAAAAATTTTGTTTTAAAAATTCATAAGAAAGTCATCTCAAACAAAGTCTAAGATTTTATTTCAGATAATTTAGTCATAATATTTTGCTGTTGTCAATAAATTTATATAGAAAGCAGTAAGAAAACTATCTCATATGAAACCTAAGTGATTTGTATAGCTTGTGACTTATATAGTTCAGGAGTCATTTTATGATAACAGAGTAAAATAAAAACGAGCATGTATAATATTGAAGGGGAATTAATATAATTATGATCCAAGGGCGGAACCACCTTATGATCATGGGGGGTGATTGTCCCCCCGGGTATATTTTTTTAAAAAAATTGATTATATGATTTTTTAGGTAATGTATTATTCTTCATTCATTTTTTAGTCTTTATTACAAAGGTTTTAAGCAATTGCCCTTCATAAAAACTTTGCGTTGGGAGAAAGCAATAGAAATTCTCATTAGCGGGCCCGCCAATTGGGCCTTGTATTGGGCTTAGGTTGACAAATTGCATTTGGATCCTTATGTCTTTCCGTCCACTGAGTTCAAATTGTACACGATAATGAGTTACGTTAGTCAATGCATATCAAGGAATTATACAATAAAAAAGGAACTAAACTTTATTTTTATAATTTATCATATTAAAATGCCTTTTTTCTTATCGAATTATTTTCTTTATAATTTATGCAATGACATTTGAGTATTTTTCATTTTTAGTTTAGATTTTGAAAGGACAATTTTTTTAAAATTATTAAAGGTGTAGATGAATTTATTTGTAATCAAAATGAATGCATTATCCCTCACACCTTTTTACGCTCTTTATAGACCTTCAGTTGATGAACAATTTTCCCCAATGTTTATTAGGTGATAAATAAATTATTTAAAAAAAAAATTGTGGCATGTGATAAGAGAAAATTTGTTAATTCCAAATTGCTTATATTATAATATTTTGTGCTTTTAATTCTTATATTTTGTGTAGAAAAATAGTGAAAGTATTATGAAAATTGAACCAACACTCTAGCGCCACAAAGATAGCACCACAGTACCAATGCTCACTCCAACATCGCAGAGGACAGCTCTCATAAAATCACTTAGAGAGCTTAGTGTTGATGCGCTATTCAGGAAGAACCGTATCACCAAATCTCCTAGCTTCGCAACGAGAGATGGTTGAACAAGTGAACTGAAGCGACGAATGGTGAACTAACGTACCTGTCTAGAAGAGTTATGTGCCACCAAGATAGCACTGCGACACTAGTTCAATTATTTTAAAAAATTAAATAGTAATATTAATTTTTATGTTAAGAGGCTGGCACATCCTGGAATCGTTTCGTGTGAGTGTGAGAGGATGTTCTTAAGAGGAAGTGGCTTTGGTATATGTAATTGGTGTGTTGATCAAAGTGGTGTGCAAAGGAGTTATATCTTGAATCTTGGTCATTTCTAACTCTTTTATCTCTTATTTATCTTGTGTTTAAAGTTTGTAATTTATTGTTTATTGAGTGAAATAAAATGTTTGTGTTGTGTAACATTATCTCCATGTATAGTTAAACTTTTCCTCTAAATCTATGATTATTTAACAAGGCATGTATTGCTTAGAGTAGGTTTAATCTTTATAGAATTCATACTATTTTTAATGTCTTCGTACTTCAGTTAATTTATGTATAGATTGTACATAAATAAAAACCTAGTATGATCTAGTGCATTAATGGAGGAATATAAGAACAATTAGAGACTTTAAAATGTAGTCTGATCATAACATATACATATGGTGGTTGGTTGACTCCGTCGGAGAACTACCAGAAGCTCGAAAAGATCAGGAAGGAGCTTTAAAGACGAATCGAACGCCAGGGACAGCGTTCGTGCGTCAAGAACAGGGGAACTACCACCACCTGAATCAGAGAATTCAGGATACAGACAAAATACTACAAGCACCACCTGAACAATAGAGTTCAGGATACAGCCAAAATAACCCGTATAAAAACAGGGAAAGAAAACAATTGATAAACCTCTCTGCGATCTTTATTTCCTTTGCACTTATTTATACAAGCTGGTAAGAAGGCTGATACATCAAAGGCTATACAAGTAAACATCAAAACGTAATACAGAAGTAACAGAAATGAAAATGCGATAGAGGACGCTCCGGTGTCATTCCCCCGGAGTAGGAAGGACGTCTTCATCATAGAAGGGCGTAAGGTCCACCACATTAAAAGTTGCAGATACTTGATAATCTCCTGGCAAATCAATTTGATATGCATTATCGTTGATCTTCTTTTTAATTCTGAAGGGACCATCCGCTCGAGGTTTCAACTTTCCAAATTCTCCCGGAGGGAATCTCTCCTTGTGTAATCGCATCCATACGAAATCTCCTTCCTTGAACACAACCTTCTTTCGTGTCTTGTTGGCCTTAGTCTGGTACTTAAGGTTCTGCTTGGTGATTGCTTCTTTGACTTGTTTGTGTAGTTTCTGAATTTCTTCCCCTCGTTTGGATCCATCTGACCTAAAAGAGACGGGCGGAGCTATTGGAATTAAATCAATAGGCGTGATGGGATTACAACCGTAAGCAACCTCAAATGGACTACGGCTTGTAGCTTGATTTGGTGAACGATTAAAAGCAAATTCAATTTGCGGTAATATTAGGTCCCATTGACGGATGTTCTTACCAACGAAAAACCTCAACAGATTCCCTAAGCTGCGATTCACAGTTTCGGTTTGTCCGTCGGTCTGCGGGTGGGCGGCTGAGCTGAAGTGCAGTCGTGTTCCGAGCTTACTCCAAAGTGTCTTCCAAAAGTGACTTAAAAATTTTACATCTCGATCAGATGTAAATTGTTCTTGGAATACCATGTAACCGGACTATCTCCCGGAAGTATAGATCGGCAATATGGGTAGCGTCTAATGTTTTTGTGCAGGGAATGAAATGCACCATTTTTTAAAACCGATCGACCACTACCATGATCGAATCTTTGTTTCGCTGTGTTTTCGGTAAACCATGAATGAAATCAATACTGATGTCGAGCCAAGGAGCTTCAGGCACTGGTAAAGGCATATATAAGCCGGCGTTAGTACCTTGTGGTTTTGCAATCCGGCAAACACGGCAACTGCGCAAGTATCGCTCGACATCCCTTTTCATAGTAGGCCAGAAGAAGTTTTCAGCTAGCATGGAGAGCGTTTTGTCTCTGCCAAAATGGCCTGCAAGCCCGCCCGCATGACATTCGGTGATGAGCTCCAATCTGAGGGAATTTTGAGGTATACACAATTGGTTACCACGAAACAGATATCCCTCTTTTATATGAAATAACTGATGAGGTCCCGCATGGCAACATGTCCATATAGCTTGAAAATCTGCATCATCTTTATATAGTTCTTTTAGGACTTCAAACCCAACAACCTTCGATTGCAGCACCTGTAGTAGCAAATGTCGTCGACTCAAAGCGTCGGCTACGGTGTTATGTTGTTCGGCCTTGTATTTGAGGACAAAATGATAAGCAGCAATCTATTCAACCCAAGATGCATGCCGGTTTTTTAATTTCTTTTGACTCTAGAGATATCTTAATGCCTCATGATCCGAGAACAAGAGAAATTCGCTCGACAAAAGGTAGTGGCTCCAATGGTGTAACGCTAGTACGACGGCATAAAACTCCTTGTCGTATGTCGAATATTTTTGCCTGGAGTCGTTCAATTTCTCGCTAAAGAAAGCGAGAGGATGTCCGCCTTGGCTCAGGACAGCCTCGATACCCACATTGGAGGCATCGCACTCAACTTCGAAGACTTGATTGAAGTTTGGTAACGCCAGCATGGGAACTTCTGCAATCACACGCTTCAATAATTCGAAGCTGGTTTGGGCGGCATCATTCCATACAAATTGCTCTCCCCGCAGGACTTCGGTGATGGGAGCAGCGATTGTGCTGAAGCTGCGTATAAAATGCCTGTAGAAAGAGGCAAGCCCATGAAACCTTCGAACGTCGGTGAAGGATTGAAGAACTGGCCAGTTGACAATTGCTTCGATTTTAATTGGATCAGCTTCAATCCCTGTATCTGAAATAACATATCCTAAAAAGGAAATTTGTGAAACAAGAAACTGGCATTTCGGTAAATTTATGAATAATTTTTTAGCCCTAAGAACAGTAAAAACTTGGTGAAGATGCTGCAAATGTTCGCCCTGATTACAGCAATATATAAGGATGTCGTCGAAATATACGACAACAAATTGGCATAAAAGGCTGAAAGATATGGTTCATAAGCCGCATAAATGTGCTCGGAGAGTTAGATAAACCGAACGGCATTACCGTCCACTCGTAGAGACCATCGCGAGTTTTGAATGCCATTTTCCATTCGTCTCCAGGGCGCATACGGATTTGGTGGTAGCCACTCCGTAGATCGATTTTTGAAAACAGCTTAGCTCCATGAAGTTGATCAAAGATATCATCGAGGCGAGGAATGGGGAATCGATATTTAATCGTAATTTTATTAACAGCTCGACTGTCAATGCACATTCGGTAGGTTCCGTCTTTCTTTGGCACGAGGAGCGCCAGCACCGCGCATGGGCTAACACTAGGTCGGACAAGACCTTTGGACATAAGCCCCTCTATCTGACGCCTTAATTCTTCATGCTCGTCGGGATGAAGTCGGTAGTGTGGCCGATTAGGAATGGTAGCCCCTGGGATGAGATCAACAGCGTGTTGGACTTCTCTCTGCGGTGGTAATCCAGCAGGTATCTCATCAGTGATCACGTCTCGAAATTCTTCCAGTAGAGGTTGAACATCTTCATGAAGTTCGGACACAGTTTCATTTGCTTCCATCATGAGCATTACATATCCACCAGCTGCTTCATGTAAATCTTTCACGAACAGGGAATGCTTCACAAGACTTAAATTGATTCTGGGTTCAGCAAGACCACCATCCAATGGAACCAATGTAATTTGTTCATCTTTATGCCATAAGGAATAGGTATTCGCAGCTCCGTCATGGATTGATTTGCGATCATACTGCCATGGTCGACCCAATAGCAGGTGGCATGCGTCTATTGGGACCACATCACACCAAACTTGCTCCTCAAATTTTCCAATTGAAAAATTAACTAAGAAGCGTTTTGAGACCTCCACTTCACTTCCTTTCTGAATCCAAGCTAATTTGTATGGAGACGGGTGGTCTTCTGTAGGTAGATTCAAACGTTCGATCAAGACAGTGGAAGCCACATTTTCACAACTTCCACTGTCAATAATTAATTGACAAACTCGGCCACCCACCGTGCACCGAGTCCTGAAAATATTATGTCATTGCATGGGTTCTTCCTTGTGAGAGTTTAACAACTGACGAAGGACGAGAAGTGGGCCTTCGTCTGGTGGAATAATAGTTGGGGAAGGCTGACCCTCACCCGGATCATTTACTTCTGGTTCAAATGATTCTTGAGCTTCTTGATATCGTTCTTCCATCAACGTGACGACTCTGCGATTGGGACAACCGGAAGCTATGTGGCCGTATCCTTGGCATTTGAAACATTTCCGGGCCGGAAACCCAGTAGCACTTGCTTGGCCTCGACTGCTACTTGCTTGATTCCCAATTTCCTTGCTGAATGATGCAGTAGTTGCCACATTCTTTTTGGGTTCAACTTTCTCCTCTGCTAGTTCTCTATGGAAGGCTCGAGTTGGTGCTTGTCGCCCCATACGCTGCTGCTTCTCTACCTTGAGGGCCAGGCTAATAACATCTTGCAACGTCCAGTAAGGTTGCAGCTGAACAATATTCACGATAGATGGGTGCAGCCCACCCAAGAACCTCACAATTGTATTCTCCTCTGGTTCCATAAGGTCGCATTTGAGAGATAATTGTTTGAATTCTGCAACATAATCTTCAACAGTAAGTTGATTTTGTTGGATTCAGTGGAATTTCAAGAAGAGATTATGTTTATAATGGTCCGACAAGTATTTTCGTTGCAGCTCCTTCTTCATCTTGTCTCATTCAGTAATTTTACTTCGTCCTTCTCTACTTCTTGTTCTTTTGACATTCTCCCACCAAAGAGAAGCATTCTTCTTGAGCTTGATGGCCACAAGTTTAACAATGCGATCAGGATGTACTTCTTTGAACTCAATAATGCATTCGACTGTGTGTAGCCAGTTCAAGAATTCGTCGGGATCCAACCGACCATCAAATTTGGGCAGATCAACTTTGACTTCACAATCATCCCGTCTTCCTCGTCTGACAAAGTCTTGATAGTGTTTACCTCTATCTTCTTCGCTTGTTTGGTCTTCATGAAACGGATTGAACTCTTCGTCACCTTCTTGATGATCTGATGCTTCCTTTTGTTCGAACATGGCCAATTTTTGTTGAAGCTGTTGGATCTCTCGTTGGAGATCTTCAATGAGGATATCTTGGACCAGTCTTTGTTGATTTCTCTTAGGCGACATCTTGCTGAGCTCTGATACCAACTGACTCCGCCGGAGAATTACCAGAAGCTCGAAAAGATCAGGAAGGAGCTTTGAAGACGAATCGAACGCCAGGGACAAAGATCGTGCGTCAAGAACAGGGGAACTACCACCACCTGAGTTAGAGAATTCAGGATACAGACAAAATACTACAAGCACCACCTGAACAATAGAGTTCAGGATACAGCCAAATAACCCGTATAAAAACAGGGAAAGAAAACAATTGATAAACCTCTCTGCGATCTTTATTTCCTTTGCACTTATTTATACAAGCTGGTAAGAAGGCTGATACAGCAAAGGCTATACAAGTAAACAGGAAAACTTAATACAGAAGTAACAGAAATGAAAATACGACAGAGGACGCTCCGGCGTCCGGCGTCATTGGTATTATGAATCTTAAGAAGATATAAGAAGTGTAGTTAAAAGGGGTCATAGCTAATACTCCAACGAACTCGACAGATATAAGGAGTACTTATGCTATGTTCAAAAAATAATAAAAGGTAGAAAACCACTCTAACGTAATTATGTACTTCTAAATATCGTAGATTCAGATCTTTTAAAAAAGGGAGAATTTATTTTGTATATTTGAATATTTTTAATTTAATTTTCACCAACCAGTTTAAACCATCAGGATAGATAAATTTAGCAGTTATGTAGATAGTACTAACCATAAGATTGACAAGACTTACACCATAACAAAATTTAACTATCTTTAGAGAACCCAATAGTGTGTGAAAGATAAATCATGAAGCATTGTATTTGCATAGCTAAAAATAATCTTGCAAATTTTTTGCAAAGTTGTTAGGGAATATTAGCTATTGAAATTGTTATCATATTTTGGATTTTTTATATTGTTGAATAAATTTATAGTTTAATCTATTTTTTTTAATTGTTACGTGCTCAGTGTTGCCTTGCTTACTAATAAATTATTACGGTTCAATATTATTTTTTACATTTTTTGTTGTGTCACTTATTATTGCAAATGAAGTACTAAACAACTAGTAGAACTTGTATTTGATGCTAAAATTGAAAAGACTAAGAAAAAGTAGAAAAACTAAAAAAAATTAAAAAGAAATATAAAAATGATTTAATGACTTCCAAAAAATGATCAACCTAGGCCGTTTAAAGAATACACTAACCTTATGGTTGAAGGTATCCGTAATCATTTGTAATGAGTGTAATGGAGGCGACATGCGACTTGGTTCTTGAACAATGTCAGCAATGTCGTGGAGTCCTCCAATGGCTCGTCATTTGAAATGAGCAGCTAAGATATCGTCATACGGAGATTTGAATAATCAAGAGCACCACACGGTTTGAATGAAATGCAGAACGATTGAATTTGGAACGTTGATTAAGAGATCAATGGTTCAGATTTTGTACAATTAGAATATAGGCTATGAAGCTTTAATAAAAAAAATTCTTTTTTTTTCCTTGAAACACTAAGATCAAACCTGACAAAACTTTATACAAAGCTTCTTAGAGTGAAAAAAAATCATGGGAAAGAGGTTTTACGTTGTGAAATGTGCTTATTATGAAGTTATTTAAATCTAAGTGTCCTAAACTAGGGTTTAGGATTTTCCTTGATTTACTAGATAAAAATAACCAAACTTTGGCTTGTTATGATCCTTGAGACTTCTAACACAACTTCACTAATGAGCTCGAAGGATGAAATGGCATGGATCAAAGGCTAGGGGGCTTTGATGGAATAGATTCTTGGTGGCTACCTTTCACTAATGTATTTGAGCTAAAAAAAAAATAGAGGAGGTTCTCTTGGGCCAAAATGAAATGAGAGTTTTGTTGGAGAGAGAGCTTTTTTTTGGGTTGAGATAGAGTTGAATGAAAGATTTAAGGCATTTTTGGATATTTGATCCTTTAGTTTTTTTTTTTTTTTTTTTTTTTTTTTTTTTTTTTTTTTTTTTTGATGGCTTGGATTATTTAGAATCCTTCATTAGACGCCCTACACATGTCCCAAAAGGTTTAGAGCTAGAGGGAAGGGTTGGCTAAGCCATTTTGCCATTGGGTGGCTCCAAGGGAGAGGGGACCACTTTTTGGTAATTCTGGCTAAACAACTAATGGGGTTTGCTGAGAGGGCATTTAAGAGGCTAATAAAACTCATGTGAACATATTAGAACAATAGGTTTGGAGGGAAGTGGGGATTTAAAGGAGTTTAACCATATAAAATCATTTAGAAGACTTTAATTTGTTAATTGTTTGACTGATCAACCTAGTCAAGGGTATTGAGGTGACACCTAAAGGGGTCTAGTGAGCTGATGAGGTGGATTTGAAGATTCTTGGAGAAATAGAATTTAATTTTAGGTGAGTAGAGAGTGTATGCGAGGTTTTTGACCAAAGCTAATAGGTTGACCAAGTCAGATCAGTCAATGGTGGACTCATGATAAACTTAGGGAGATGTGTATGAGCTAATTGAATGGATTTGGATAGACTTGAAGTGATGAAATATATGTTTGAATGTAAAATAGATATGTGAATGGGTTTGACCAAATTCAGTGTGTTGACTTGATCAAACCCATCATAATGTGACTCATGGTAGGTTTAGATGGGTTTAAACCATGCAAAGAAAGATTTTTGAGTATTTAAAAAGCTTGATTGGATTACATATGATGAATTAACCAAAACAGATCAAGTTTGACCAGGCTTGGGTTTAGTTAACAAAGTCAACTGTTAACTATGTGAGGGTGATCAATCAAGGGCATTTCACTAGGAGTGGTGTTCAATGAAGTTTGATGAAGATTAGAGATCATTTGGAGTTGGATTACAGTTGATGTGCATGACCAATTCAGCTAGCTTGAGCTAGCTCAACTTGATCATGTTGGACAATCATTGGCTGAGGGAGTTAGTGATGTAAGATTTGATATATGAGGCTCCTATTAAAGATATTTGAATCATGATTGGGATCAGAAGGTTAATGCACTGAGCTAGGAAGTATACTAAACCTATGAGGTTATGATTCATGGTTGATCTGATCAACTATAATTGACTTGATCAATTAGGTCTAACAAAGAATTGGAGTTGAATCCAACAAATTTATATTGGTGATTTGAGACCAATGGAAGTGGTCTCATGCTATGGAATGACCAATTGGCTTCAAAAGCCCAATTGGACCCTAAAAGGGTCGTTTGGTCAATATGAGTTGACTTGGTCAACCATGCATGACCAAGACCTGGATTTGATTTCAATGTATTATTAAAGGTGTTTAGGATGTATTAGAAGAGGTTTCTGTTGAAACTCGTTCAATGAGAATTAGGATGTTAAGCCTAATTAAATGTCCCAAGGCTAACCAAGAGGGGGGGTGAATTGGTACTTAAAAAATTTTTACCCTCTTTTAAAATTATTGGAAACTAAAACTTTAGTTAATGAGTTTTTCTAGAAAAAGTTTTTCAACCACAAAATTTTTTAATCACAAAGTTTTTTAATCACAAAAAGTAAATAAGCAGCGAAAAATAAATGACACCAGATTTATAGTGGTTCGGTCAAAATCAGACCTACATCCACTCCCCAAAGGCACCCTCTGAGTATTGCACTAATACCAAATAGTGACTCTCCTTTAGCACCCACAGCAAAGCGGAGAAGCCTTTACAAACTCTTTTCACCACTACCTGGTGCGGCAAAGAACCGTCGTCCTTTCACACTCCCCCGATGTCGGTAGAGAACAGTTCATCCTTTCACACTATCCCAAGTGTTGGCAGAGTACCGTCGTCCTTTCACACTATCACCAGTGTTGGCAGAGTACCATCATCCTTTCACACCATCCAAGTACGGGCAGAGAACCCTTCGGCTGTTCACACCCTCCAAG
>NW_021319371.1:0-5460 GCF_001605985.2 Dendrobium catenatum | reverse complement strand
GCCTCATTTCCTTAGACTTCTTTTCTGGTTTTGTTCTAGTTTTGTTTTTTGGTGTGTTTTCACCGAATCATGTGGTAAATAACCCCCTTTTATGTTATGACTCTAGTTTTCTGAGGGAAAAATCAATTGAGATCTTTTAAGAATGCATTGGAAAGATTTCTAGCTCTACTATTTTTCCTGATCTTAATGCTACTACACATTATGGTTTGTCTTCTCTTTCGACCTCCAAGGGGGAAATTCATGCCCAATCGGCCCCTTTCGAATTTGTTGTCTAAAGGCCTTCACTGGATGTTATTCAAAAATTCTTCTTTAACTTGAAACTTTCATGTGCTTTTTGTGACCATATTGAATCATAGACATGTGTTGATTAAACTCTCCAATTAAAAGGGTGATTTTTAATCAAAATTAAATTAACATTCAAATTAAGGTCCAATTAAAGAGCTTTTAATTTTCTTAGATTAGGTATTAAATTTTGCAGGGTTTAATATATTATTATCAATTTTTGGATTTTATTTGAATTTATTAGATTTTCCTGAAGTTATCAGGATTTAATTAGAGAGTGAAATTAGGGTTTGTTAATTAAGTGGCTTAAAGAGTCCTAAAAATTCTTAGAAAATTCTAAGATGTTTGAAATGTCACTAAGTTTAAATGTTTTAAATTTCATGTCATTTAGAGGTATATCCTAGTACCTAGAATTTTTTGAAGTTTTATAAACGATCGAGTCCTTAATTTCTTTTCTTAAGGGTGTCGCTAGGTTAAATATGTTTAAATCAGGTGCTAATAACTAATCCTTGGATAACATAAGGGAAATGCAACACATTATCAAAAATCATGTCCTTAGAACTAGGAGAACTTAAGCTAAGTGCTCGAGCATCCTAAACATGCAAGATATTTAAGCAATAATTAACAGGATTAGCAATGTGATTAGTGAATAATTGGGATCCAATTATTCACTAATCCTTCCCAATGAATTCTTTTCATATGCTCATCCTATATTTGATCTCTCGAAATTAAAAGATTTAATATGTATATAATTTTAAAATATTTTAAAACACATATTAGCTTATTTAATAATATAACATACAAATTTCTTTTTTTTTTAATGATCGATGAAGTAGTAGCTATCAAGGTTTTTTGTGTTTTCAAATCTTTGCTACATACTGTATGCATGTATTTTTCTTCAGAAAGCAATATGTTTGGAATTTGCTCAAATCAAAATAAAAAAAAAAATCCCTCGTACATTGAAAATAAACAAGATGTAAAACCCTACAAAAAAAAAGTTAAAATTTTTACTTAGATTATTATTATGAATAAAATATACATGATGATCTGCACAGAACTAATCTGATGCAAAATAATTCAAGGATGACTATTAAAGGGATTCATGTTCATCAAACATAAACATAGCACAATTCAGGAGGCAATTACCAAAATTGAATTTTGATTTTAATATATCATTTGGTTCAATCACCATTATTATTTTTTCCATATTTTGGACCTACCCTTTTTCTTTCCCTCTTTTTTGTGTTTCTACTGTTTAGATTCCCTCTTTAATGATGATGTGATATTAAAAGTATTGATGTATTATTCATTATCATTGGAAATGCACTAACATCTCCTCCCACCTTCTCCTCAAGTCATTCTCTCTCCTCTCTCTCTCTCTCCTCTCCTCTCTCTCTCTCATTTTCCTTCTCCTCTCCTTTCTCTCTCTCTCTCTTTCTCTTTATATAATATTATATATATATTATATCATATATATATAACATACTTCTATCAAACATTGTATTGCGTGACGCAACAACGTTAGGAAATCTGCTGCTTCAATGTTAAAGTTTATGTTCTATAGTAACTATGATTCAACAATCAAAAACAATGGCGTTGTGTAGCATCATGATTCCATTGCTATGTTATTACTAAAAAAGTTTTAAATATATTAATATAAATATCCTCACCACCTAACCATCTCCCGTCACTTCATTTGGCTATAAAGTCATGGAGAAAGAAAGGAGAACGAGAAGAAAAAGGGAAAGAGGAGAGGAGAGGAGAGAGAAGAGAGAAGATCTTTCAAGGCTTTTCATTCATTGCTTCTACTATGTAAATTATTCTAATTATAGTAAGTGACCTCTACTCTACTTTTATTTTCAATGATTTAGAGAATAGTTCATTTTTTCCCTGCTGAAGTTAGCAAAATTATATTACATCCCTTTATAAGACACTTTCTCCATGTAACTTTTAATATGTGAGAGACGTCGTTATTCTGAATACTTTAACTAGTTTATATGAAAATTTTTACAAGAAAAATAAATATTTATACTGTTCTAAAATTAATTAATAATATATAATCGGTTAAACTTGTCAATATGTCTACCAGTGCTGCGATGTTGGGGATAGGTAGCATTGTGATGCACCCTTGGGAATTAAAATAACAGGTTTTTTAACCAGGAAACTATTGCGTTGCTCAACATTTGACATTGTTATCATGCTCAAAATTAGCACCACCATGGCACTTAATCTAAGTGATGCAGGGCTCAGTCCGATAAAATGACAGGAGAGCTCAATGTTGTTATATTGTGGTTCATCAAAAGGACATTTGACATTATGATGCTACTTGGGAAGCTCTGTGCAGATATCAACTAAATTAAAATTTTGATAATTGGCCAAGTTCTGCGGCACTTCAGGGGGTAGTGTTGTGGCAATAAGATAAAATTTTCAAATTAAATCTTATATTCATAATTAATATTAATACACAGAAGGATGCAACTAAACTTACAACTAACCACCAAATTTTCTAATAATAAAAAAAAAAAGAATACCAATCACACAACTCCTAACAAAAAAAAATGGATCAATTGGGTTGCCTCCAAAATAGCGCAAAGTTTATAATCTTCAGCTAGATTATGCTACAATTCTATTCAAGAATAGCCAGCTCTACATAACGTCTAAGATGTTCAACATCTCCTCTTAAATAAGATTTCAATCTCTAGCTGCCGTCTTTAAAATTTTGGGTAGTTTTATAATCATAGATATTAGGTTCATATGGATACACCTTTATAATAGTGAGTGTTCCTAACCACTTAAACATCAATTATCTTGAAAATAATTTCAATCTTGAATTATATAAGAGAACTTATTGTCAAGGCTCATTTTTTTCCTAATAAGTTTAAGATCATGATCATGTCATTCTTAATTTCATATTATACAATTTAATATTTTCATAAGATTCATTTCTAAATTCCTCTTACTCATTCAATTGTATTAGTCTTTTTTCCTTAGCATCCTTAAGATTGTAATTCAAATCTTTCACTATCCAAAAGGCATTTTGATTTATTTCCAACTATAAATGACAGACCTTTCCAAAAATTTATAAGGAAACATTCTAAAAGGGGTCTTAAATGCTATTATATAAGATCATAGTGTATCATCTAATTTCAAAACCTAATCCTTCCTATTTGGATTCACAATATTTTTCTAATATTTTCTTAATCTCCCTATTACTTATTTTAGTTGCCACTAGTTTGTGATTGATAAATAGTTGCAACTATGTTTAATGCCATATTTAAAAATTAAAGCCTTCACTCTCTTATGCAAAAATGACTTTGATCCCCCATGATTAATAATAACTCTAGATATTCCAAATCTAGAGAAAATATTTTTCTTTAAGAATTTAATAATCACCTAAGCATCTTTTTTGGGGTTGCTACTCCTTCAATCTACTTGGAGACATAGTCAATAACTATCAAAATATATTACTTTTCTTAAGATTGCACAAAAGGTCCTAAGCTTTAAAAATCTCCACTTATAAGATATTATTAAGGGGCATTTTATTTCTTATAGTTATGTTACCTACACTCTGACACCGATCACATTTTTTAATATATTTATTTAAATTCTTAAATGGGGTAGATTAAAAAAATCCTAATTGGAGGATCTTATGATCAATTCTAAGTCCTCCAAAACGACCTCCATACTTAGAGTCATAATATTTCATGAGGATGGGCTTAATCTCATTTTTAGGGACACATCACCTAATTATTTAATCTTTACATTTCTTAACTGACTTATTCCAAAATAGAATTTAACATCATGTAGAAATTTATGTATTTTGGTAAAAGATATGTTTGTAGGAATAATACCACTAACAATGTAGTTCATAATATTCAAATACCAATGTATAGCATATGAATGCAAAGCAAAAAATTGCTCATCTAAAAAGATTTCATTGATGTCACACTCATTATATGAAGGTTCTTTTAACTCTAGTCTAGATAAATGACCAGTCAACCGATTCTCAATTTATTTTATATCAAGAATTTCTAAATTAAATATTGACCTCATTTTTATCATGATTTTATAAAAACTCGATCAATAAAATTCAAAATTATATTCAAATCAAAAATTCTATACAAAAATTTAAAGTCAAAGGTCAAGTCCTATGGCCCATTTTGGGTGTTTTTTTAAAATCCTCAAAATTAAATCAAAGAACTCCCAATTCAGGATTTGTTAAATGAATATTTATTGTGGATATCCCTAGGGTCAACCCTCTAAATTTGAGGTTATTTCAAGACCCCTTATCCCAAAAACTCAATTGAAATTCACAGGCCATAAAACCTTTAAATATTTATAATCTATGTCATTGGACCTTGCATCTTGTGGAATATGACCTTGGGAACTTCTCCAAAACCTTTGAACATGTCCATAATCCTTCTTATGACATTTTAAACAGAAAAATACACTTTGGTGAACCCAGATTGACCTAGAGTTGACAAGGGGCCCAAATGACAAAAATGCCATTTAATTAAGGGAAAAATTGAAGTTTTCATCAAACTTCAACATAGCTTAACCATATCATGCCAAGAAACTGTTAAGATAGTTGCTATTTGCATGTTTTACATTCTTGTAACTTGTATAGTTTTGATGATTCCAAATATTATTATTCAAATGTGTAGTTATCTCCTAACAATTTTAGAAGATTTGTATTTGCTCTTGTGTGTACTAACATTTTAGGTGAATCAAACTCTCAAACACGAAGTCTTCAAATCAAATTCAACAAGAAATACTTTTGGTTTTTGAAGCTTAAAATTATCATTTGAAATGAATGGGAGTGATTGTAATTGAGTGAATAAAAACATACACACAAACTTAAGGAGAACATAAAAAATTTGTACTGATCGTACGGGACGATATCAGATCGTACGGAACGATCAGTCAGTTATCTATCAATAAGAGCACATGGAACGAACAGAAACTGACCAAGGAAAATTTTCTAAGTCATGTTCGTACGAGACGAAATTAATTATCGTCGGGACGATTAGCTCTCTGTAAGAATTTCGTCCCAAACGAAATTAATTATCGTCAAGACAATTTTCTCTCTGGACGAATTTCGTCCAGACGATCGCAATTTCGTACAGACGATCAAACCGACTTTGGACAGTTTCGTGAGTCAGTTCTGAAGTTTTTGGA
>NW_021319370.1:1516493-1524169 GCF_001605985.2 Dendrobium catenatum | reverse complement strand
TATATATATATATATATATATAACACATGTGAATTATGGTTAAAGAGTATTTCATTTATAATGCATATGGTAAGTAGCACTGATATTTCTATATATCCCTAAAAAGTTCATGTTATTGATGATTAACTGATGCCTACTACTGTATTTGAAGTACATAGATTTTTAGGCATGGCCAACTATTACAAGAAGTTTGTAAAAGGATTTTCTTTGATTTTTGCATCGAGAATTACTCAAAAGTTAGTTGCATTTATCTAGGAATCCAATTGTGAGGAGAGTTTTCAAATCTTAAAGGATTAATTAAAATTTACTCCAACTTTGACTAACCATCAGGTATATAGAGTTTTCAGGTGTTCAATGAAGCTTCATTAAAGGGGCTAAGATTTGTTTTGATGAACCATGGGAAAGGTATAGCATATGCATCTAGGTAGTTGAAGCAACACAAAAGAAATTATCTAACGCATGATTTGAAACTTCTTACTATTATATTTGCTTTGAAGATCTCGCAACACTACTTGTACAGAGTTAAATTTGAGATTTTCACTAATCATTAGAGCCTGAAGTATATATATTTACTCAGATCAATTTGAATTTAATGTAAAGAAGGTGGCTTGAGCTGATCAAAGATTTTAATTTGATTATTTAATATTAGCAGTGTAAGGAGAATGTAGTGGCAAATGCCCTAAACATGAAATATTCTATAATATCGAGTATTTTGCTCACTTCTGACAAACATCTAATTTTGGATATAGAAAGACTGTAGTTGGAGATGATTTCTCATGTTGATTGGGATTACGATTTTCTAGCTTAGATGACTATTCAACCATTTCTACATGAAGGATTAAGAAAGCTTATAAGTTAAATACAAAGTATCTAAGATTCATTGATCAAATTAAGTTTGGTAAGAAGCCTAAATTGAAATTATCTAATTATGGAGTTATCTTCTGCAAGAATAGACTATGAGTTTCAAGTTATGGAAATCTAAGATGAGAGATTCTACACAAGTGCACTTTTTAGGTTATATTATTCACCAGAGCAGTAAAGAAATATATGGTGATCTAAAAGGTATGTTTTGGTGACCTAGATTAAAGAAAGATGTTATGCTTTTTGTTTCAAAATATGAGGCTTGTCAGTTAGTAAAAGCATAACATTAGTGACTGGGAGATTTTTTAAACTATTATTGATTTCATAGTGGAAATAAGAGGAAGTAACAATGAATTTTGTTATGAGATTTCTCAGATCGAGGTAAGTATATGATATTGTGTTGTGGTGGATCATCTAATGAAGTCTGCATATTTCATTTTGATCTAAAAGTTTAATTCTTAGACATATTAGCAAAATTGGCCGACTACAAGGAATACTGAAAGTGATAGTTATTGAAAAAAATGGCAGGTTTACTTCTGAACTGTGGAAAGATATTCAATAAGGTATGAGCACAAAACTACATTTTAGTATAACCTTTCCTCCGTATACTGATGGACAATTGTGAGAGGACTATTCAAATGTTAAAAGATCTTCTAGGGTGGTGTGTTTGGGACTTTGGTTGTGGTTGGGAAGATCGTGCACCACATTGAATTTGCTTACAATAATTTTTTTTTAATATAGGCATGTCAGCATACGAGCTCTATATGATAGGAAGTATAAACTCCCTCTATCATAGATAAAGATGGGAGAAAGGAAAATGATTGGGCTAGCTTTAGTCGAAGTTTCCATTAAAAAGATTCAAATGATCAGGGATAGATTAAAAACTATACAAGATAGACAAAAAAAATTTATTATGCCAAGCACCAAATAGTACAATTTTAAGCAGATGATTTCGTATATGTGAAAATAAGACTAATAATAAGCATAAGTAGGTTTGGAAAAGACGGGAAGTTGAGTCCAAAGTATGTGGGACCATTTGAAATAATTAAAAAAATTGGAAAATCTACTTACAAGTTATAGTTGCCAGAGCATATATTTAATATTCATAATTTATTCCATGTGTCATATTTAAGAAAATGGGTATCTAATTTTGCATAGTGAATGTCTATAGAAGAAGTTGAAATATATCCAAATTTTAGTTACAAAGAGGGAAAAAAAAAGAATTCTGACATACGACATTAAAACATTAAGTAATAAATAAATTCTAATGGTTAAATACAGTGAAAGTATAGAATGGAAAGAGAAGGTACTTAAAAAAGGAGTCTGAGATAATATAGTTATATTTTAATGTGTTCCATTGACCTGAGTTGAAATATCGGGGATGATATTTTTCTAAAGAGGAAAGAATTATAGCAACAATTACATTCGAGTACAGATGCATCCATTCTGACCCAGTCTGAAAAAGTTAACTCACTAATTTCTTTATTTAACACTATTTGCATGTGTTTGAGAATATTCTGTGTGCATGTGAATATCTGAACTGGGTTTGAAGTGGGTCCCAAGCATTTGCATGCATGTTTGGATAATAAAAAAATTTCTCTTGGGCACATATGGGTCTCCAAAAGGATTATGCTAGTGGGAAACAGAATGCAAAGGGTACAATCACACTATCTCGTATGGCAAAATGGTCGTAGGTCTTTTACTGTCTACGCAAGCAGGCCAATAAATCAAAATAAAACATCAACCATAGTAAAAAAAAGTCTAAAGTCCATGACAAGTGTCATTTAATATATAACCCAGAATGCTGAAAGGTAGTGGTGGTCAAACTCGACTGACAATAACCAAAATTCTAATCCTATATAACGACGTAAGTCTTAAAATGAGGCATTTTAATCTTCATCTTCATCTTATTCTTTTATGGGTACTGCCTTCCTTCAGCCTTCTTGTGATACATCCTCGATAGGATATCCGAATAAAAAGAAATTCTCTATAAATGGGGCTTTCTTTTCTCTTTGGATCTCTAATACCTTGTTTAATCATATCACATAAGTAAAAATATAATCATCACCGAAGTTATCATAGAAAGATAACACAAATAACGAATCAACCAGCACACATTTCACATACAAATCTAACATCAATACACAAATAGAAAGAAAACACCAGTCTAATCTAAAGTTAGAAGTCATATCCTAACAAATAGATCTAGCTGTGTGTAGTAGGCCTCATAGTTTTGGATATGTCTCATGTAAGATAATTTATTTAAGTTGTTTGTTATTTAGTTTATTAAAAGTCAAAATGGAAATTTTAGTTTTTATTTAATTATTAATGTCTTAAGATTAATTTTAAGGGTTTATTTTTAGTGTTTAATAATTACTATCTTTGTTGCTCACCGAGACCGTGAGGTTTATTTCACCCTCTTGGGACTAACTTAATAGCCTCGTAGGCCCAGGATTATCCATTCTTGATTTAGTCCATACCTTTCAAGTTTAGGTTTGTTAGAGGGTGATTAATAAGTTACTTAGATTTAGCTCAAGTATATGTTCAAATTTTACATTTTTTAATAATTTTGTATTAATTATGATGTGATTAAAAGTTAAGCATTTTTAAGCACTTATTTTGAATTATCACTTATTTTATTGATTAGTTATGAATAAATTATGGCACACTAATCCTAGAATAACTTGTCACTAAGTTTTTTTATGTTTAGTATTTTTATCCTAAATGTAGCATGCATCTTAAGTCTATGTTATCTAAGACTCGTTCTTAATTTTTGTCCTTAAATATTACTAAAGTTGTATGGGATGAAAAAAAAATTATTTCTAACCCCTTAGACATACGCGTACATGTAAACATGTTTAGAGATCTTCAATAAATAAAAACATTCTAATAAGAAATATTGAAGTTGCTACAATAACCTAAGGTTCGGAGCATACAACCAGAAGGACCCCTAAGGGGCTTTCTAAGTTTTAAGTGAACTTACTACACCGGGGGCTACGACCCAATAATTTTGCCCGTAACACCCCCACCGAAATGAATAGGGGCAACTGATGCTCATATTCATTTGTCCAAACTACTTTGTCTAGTGCTCCTAAAGCTCCTTTCTTCTTTACTCTCCAAAAGTCACTCGTAAAGAACATAGAAAATAAAGCAAATGTGGTTTAGAGCAAGTTAATATTTAATATGAAAATAATTAAAATAAAATGCAATTAAATAAAAACATACATTTTTGGGCTTTGACACTAACTTAGTTGTTTGTTCCTTGGGATTTTTTATTTTGAAAGCTTCTCAAATAATTGCCCACATTTCACCCCAAGGCACAAAAGAATGGAAGTAGTAGAAAGAGGGGTAGAATGAGAGAAAGAGGGTTATTTCTTACTTTCCAAAAAAAATCACCCAGCGAACTCACCTTCCATCACCCTCCATCCTCCAAAGTTCATGAGAAACACTTCATGCAACATTAAAAAAAACACTGCAACTCCCCTCTTTAACGACCATGTGAAACATCACAAATCACCTTACACTCGCTTTCATCTCAATGGGCTATCAATGTATATGATTAATTTTGCAAAATATCTCAAATTCCCTTTCAAACAGCTCAAAAATACTTGCATAACAACCTTTATGTGAAATCTATGAATACTCACAATTTGACCCCAAAAGATACATGGAGAAACCACATATATTCATACTTTCAAATCATCATTAGCATCAAACATTGATTAGAAGGAGAAAGGAGACTTGATGCAACCTTACTACTTCCAACATTTTCAAGAAAGAAAAAAAAAAATTCAACTTCACAACATAAAATAGTACAAATTGTTTTCCCCCAAAAAAACATAATCATCAAGTAATTAATGAAGAATAGGAGAGATATTTTTGTAGGTTACAAGTGGAGTAAACACAAAACATAACACTTCCCCTGTTCTCCAGATAATCATTTGAATAAGGCAACCATACCCATGAAAATCCCCATTTATCGGATCAAGAAAAACATGCAAACTTTAGAGAACTGCATAAATTTTTCATCCAAATTTTTAAGAAAGCCAAAGGTATAAGCACAACAATCATCATTAATTTCACCGTCAAACCCATATTGAATAAAGAAGAAAGAGGTAAATTAACTTAAGAAAGATGAGTAATTCGATGCAGAAGCAAATTTAGAGAAAATACCTCTTCCTCCTAGCAACTAAAATGAGACCATACACATTTGAGAATGAAAACAAAGCTACACTTTTCATACCAAGCAACAAAAAGTTGAGAGCTTGAATATTAAAGGGCGAACATAAACTTTGATTCTACCAATTAACTACAACTGTTTAAAAGCTCTAGCTCGTCTCTAAGCTATCATGCCATCATCCCAAGCAACAACGTTCCAGCAAGGCATTCATGTATTGTGATAATTAATATCCATTACCAACACAAGTTCAAGAAGAAAACTTCTATGAGATTTGTCATGAACAACAGGAAATTGACACATTGTGATGAAACTAACTTCACTTATAACATGAAACTATCATAGAATCCAACATGAGTTAACTTGAGCGCATGCTTTGTTTGTATAAGAATAAATTTCAACTCGTAAGGGGGACTTCACTTATAAGTTTTCTTTTATTTTAAGTAGAAGTTACAATATCAACACATAAAATGAAATCACATACTTGCTCAACAAACAAATTTTTTACTGTTGGGTGCATAGAACCGAAATTTGAGATGTAACGACACAATATTTTCGCATAACTAATTTCGACTAAGTTTAATAAAAGTTCCAATAATTTTCTTTATACCAAGGGTATGTCAACTAGGGGTGTAAGTGAGCCGAGCCGGCTCGAGTTCGACTCGTTTATGGGCTCGCGAGTCGAGCTTATCGAGCTCAAGTTCGAGCTTGAGCCGGCTCGGCTCGTGAAATAATAATAATAATAATTTATTTAAATATTAAACATTTCATTTTTTTTTATCTAAGTTTTAAAAATCCTGCTTAAGTTTTAAAAATTCCACCTAATTTTTTAAATTTTTAAAAATCCCGCCTAAATTTAAAAATCTCCACCCATGGCTGGCGAGCCGGCTCGAGCTCGTTTACAGTGAGACAAGCTCGATTATCGAGCTCGACTTGAGCTCGAGCTCGAGTTCGAGCTTGCTTTCCATCTAAGGAGCCGCTCGATAAGAGCCTAAACTCGACTCGACTCGACTCATTTACACCCCTACTCTCAACCAATATCAATTGCATTCTTTTAAACTAGTCATAACCTTAAGTACAAAATTCTATTAATCATGCCTTATTCATCCATACTCAAGATATAAGTATGTGTAGGATGAACTTTAGAGTATCATTTGTAAGTGATTTAAACTTCACACCAAGCTTGATATATCACCAAAAGCGGCAAAAAATATGCGATCTTTCTTGCAACATTAAGGGTGCAACAAACTTAAAACGAATCCACTTCCCTCCTTTCAACAATGTCTATCCGTCTACGCAATAGATCTATGTATGTTCATGGTTGAGAAATATGAAGCAAATAAAATGATGTGGCATAATGTTAACATTTCACAATACCAAACGTGCTCACCACCTTTCCACGAGAAGATGTAACATAAGGATCAAATCTCTACTTCTTTCTAAATAAATAAAATTTATTTTACCACATGAACCTTTCAAAAGAAGAACTTTTTTTTACACCCAAAATCTTAGAAAGCAATATTCAAAGCCCTCAATCTTACAAAGAATAGAAGATCTTAGATTTCGTGCTTAAACACCTTCAAGAAAATAATGCTAGCTCTTGAGAATCATTGGTGAGCCTTAGAGAGGAAGAGCAAAATCATTATAGAAATCATGCTTTCAAATATACATTTAAATGCTTGGATCATGGTGAGATTTGACAAAGGAATCATGCCCAACATCGCAATGGAGAGAAAGAAAGACAATATAAAACCCTCGTATCAAATACATTTACAAAGCATTAGACGTTACAAAGCATTAGACGATGTTTAATCGGCGTCAACATGCATGCTTATCAATTTCATGAGTTATGACTATTCAAGAAAGCTATATATGTATATTCAGATTTTTGTTTGCAAGTCTTCAGATAACATGTTGGGAAACCTTCAAATAAACAATACTATTATATAAAGTTTCAATATACGCCAAACAATTATGATTTCCTTTGTGACATTTCATCTGCAACTAATGTGCAATATTCATATCATTTCTTTGAACAGATCAACATGGAAGTAGGTGTCTTACAACTCCATATTCTCACTAAATCATTATACATTCTCATCAAATCTATAAACATACATTTAATTAAGAACATTGCAAGTGGTTTTACTTGAAGTTCATCAAAATCCATCAAAAACAATGTATCTATTAGAACATAAATAATTACATATAAATATATAATATTTGTTCTACCTATAGGAGGCTGACGCGTGTCTCAGCCAGTAGGATTTATCTATAAATGTTTCATACATTCTGTAATATGTGAGAAAGAAAGAAAGAATTCATTTTACCTTCTCTGTCTCTCTATCCTCTTTGTCTTCTTCTGAGCCTTCTTGAATTAATATTTCAACATGGTATCAGCAGTCATTCGTTTCTGAGGAACGAAGCAACGCAAATGGCGTCGGCAGCATCATACTCGACTGTCAACAGCGACAACTCCGGTGTTGCGCCTCCCATATCAAATATCGATCCGGCACTCAAATTTGTAATATCCAATCTCAAATCTATCATTCCTCATCCTCTATCCTCTGATAATTATCCCATATGGAGCAATCAAGTTGTTAAACTCCTCAAGGCAAATGGCTTCGAATGCTTCTTG
>NW_021319370.1:1465642-1516393 GCF_001605985.2 Dendrobium catenatum | reverse complement strand
GATCTACGACCATTTTGTCCTACGGGATAGTGTGATCTTACTCTTTGCATTCGAACCACACGAGCGGAATCCTTTCGGAGACCCACAAACTTCTCTAAACGTCGGTCTTAAATTCCCAAACCACCCATCTTTTATAAAGATCAAATAATATGAATTTTATGCAATTAGGTGGTTTAGTTGGCTTTCTTCTTCAGGTAAAATATAAGCTTAGATTGTATTAGTTAGCTTATGGATGTTAGTATTGTGTGTATAGTACTATCTCTTATAGATTTTGTATCAAAGGCTAGTAATACTAATGTACTGTTGTATGTCTTATTTGTAGGTAAGCTCTTTATTCTTCAGAGGCTATAAATACCACCTATCAGCATCATATAGATGATGTCATCTCCATTTTTTTTCTCGGGCGTACTTAAAGTGTAATGTCTTCTTCTTCTTCTTCTTCTTCAGATTTCTTTTCTTTAGATTGGCCGAGTGATGATATGATCAGCGTATGTTAATTAAAACCAAAAATAGCCTATCTTTTCATTCATATAAGAAGAGCCTAGAAACCTCCTTGTGCGCTAAACCCTTTGAGAGAATAATATATCATTTTTAATCGAGAGTTTTCTTAGACCAATGCCTAAGATGTAATTAACCACAAGGGCTTGCACCCATGGGAAATCGATCCCAGATCAAATAAATTTCATTCGAGCTGATGTATCGAATGGAGGGAATCTCGTGACTTTGATTATGTTATATATATTATTACCCATCGAGGTGTGTATGTGAAAACTATTATCCTCCATGATTAATCGTATATATGATCTTATATGTTCTTTTATTGGCCTGCTTGCATATAGAGTAAAGTCCTACGACCATTTTTTCATATGAGATAGTGTGATCGTACTCTTTGCATTATGTTTCCCACTAGCAGAATTCTTTTGGAGACCCATAGGTGCCCCAAGAGAAATTTTTTGATTATCCAAACATGCATGCAAATGCTTGGGACTCACTTCAAACCCAATTCAGATATTCACATGCACACAAAATATTCTCAAACACATGCAAATAGTGTTAAATAGAGAAATTAGTGAGTTAACTTTTTCAGACTGGGTTAGAATGTGTGCATCTATACTCGAATGTAATAGGTGCTATAATTCTTCCCTCTTTAGAAAAATATCATCACCGATATTTCAACTCACGTCAATGGAACATATTAGAATATAACTATATTATCTTAGACTCCTTTTTTAAGTAACTTCTCTTTCCATTCTGTACTTTCACTGTATTTTGACCATTAGAATTTATTTATTACTTAATGTTTTAATGTCGTATGCCAGAATTCATTTTTTTCCTCTTTGTAACTAAAATTTGGATATATTTCAACTTCTCATGTAGATATTCACTAAGCAAAATTAGATACCCATTTCCTCAAATATGGCACATGTAATAAATTATGAATATTAAATATATGCTCTCGCAACTATAACTTGTAAGTAGATTTTCTAATTTTTTTAATTATTTCAAATGATCCCACATACTTTGGACTCAGCTTCCCGTCTTTTCCAAACCTACTTATGTTGTTATTAGTCTTATTTTAACATACACAAAATCACCTGCTTAAAATTGTACTATTTGGTGCTTGGCATAATAAATATTTTTTTGTCTATCTTGCATAGTTTTTAATCTATCCCTGATCATTTGAATCTTTTTAATGGAATCTTCAACTAAAGCTAGCCCAATCATATTCCTTTCTCCCACCTTTATCTATGATAGAGGGGGTTTATACTTCATGTCATATAGAGCTCGTATGCGGACATACCTATATTAAAAAAATATTATTGTAAGCAAATTCAATCCATGGTGCACGATCTTCCCAACCACAACCAAAGTCCCAAACACACCACCTCAAAAGATCTTTTAACACTTGAATAGTTCTCTCACAATTGTCCATCAGTATACGGAGGAAAGGTTATACTAAAATGTAGTTTTGTGCTCAGACCTTGTTGAATATCTTTCCAGTAAACCTATCTTTTTTTCAGTAACTATCACTTTTGGTATTCCATGTAGCCGGCCAATTTTGCTAATATGTCTAAGAATCAAACTTTTAGATCAAAATGAAATATGCAGACTTCATTAGATGATCCACCACAACACATAGTATCATGTACTTACCTCGATCTGAGAAATCTCATAACAAAATTCATTGTTACTTTCTCTTATTTCCACTATGAAATCAATAATAGTTTAAAAATATACCAATCACTGATGTTATGCTTTTACTAACTGGCAAGCCTCGCATTTTGAAATAAAAATCATCACATCTTTCTTTAATCTAGGTCACCAAAACATACCTTTCAGATCGCCATATATTTTATTACTGCTCGTGTGAATACTATAACCTAAATAGTGCACTTGTGTAGAATCTCTCATCTTAGATCTCTAGAACTTGGAACAATCTATTCTTGCAGAAGATAATTCCATAATCAGATAATTTCAATTCAGGCTTCTTACCAAACTTAATTTGATCAATGAATCTTAGATACTTTGTATTTGACTTATGAGCTTTCTTAATCCTTTCCTGTAGAAATGGTTGAATAGTCATCTAAGCCAGAAAATCGTAATCCCAATCAACATGAGAAATCACCTCCAACTGCAGTCTTTCTATATCCAAAATTAGATGTTTGTCAGAAGTGAGCAAAATGCTCTATATTATAGAATATTTCATGTTTAGGGCATTTGCCACTACATTCTTCTTACATTGCTAATATTAAATAATCAAATTAAAATCTTTAATAAGCTCAGGCCACCTTCTTTGCATTAAATTCAAATTCATCTGAGTAAATATATATACCTCAGGCTCTAATGATTAGTGAAAATCTCACATTTAACTCTGTACAAGTAGTGTTGCGAGATCTTCAAAGCAAATATAATAGTATGAAGTTCCAAATCATGCGTCGTATAATTTCTTTTGTGTTCCTTCAACTGCCTAGATGCATATGCTATAACTTTCCCATGGTTCATCAAAACAAATCTTAGCCCCTTCAATGAAGCTTCATTGAACACCTAAAAACTCTATATACCTGATGGTTAGACAAAACTGGAGTAAATTTTAATTAATCCTCTCCTCACAATTGGATGCCTAGATAAATGCAACTAACTTTTGAGTAATTCTCATAAGCGGTGCTAAAATCAAAGAAAATCCTTTTAAACTTCTAGTAATAGCTTTAGCCATGCCTAAAAATCCATGTACTTCAAATACATTAGTAGGCCTCAATTAATCATCAATAGCATGATATATATATGTATATATATATATATATATATATATTTGATGCTGCATCATACTCTCTAGAATAGTCCTCAGATGAATTTCATGCTCCTCCTCAGAAGATGAGTAAACTAGAATTTCATTTATAAAGAAAATAACAAACTGATCTAGGGACTCCCTAAATACTCTATTCATCTGATCCATAAAAATTGTAGTCACATTAATGAATAAAAACTCATAGTGCCTATATCAAGTAATAGAAGTTATCTTCATCACATTCGCCTCTCTCACTTTCACCTGATAATATCCAAATTGTTGATTAATCTTGATTGTAACATTGTTCGGTTCCCTTTAATCAATACACAAGCATCAAACTGAACATGTGCTCCCTACGACGATACATTCAGATGAATAATTTTTTTGTCAAGTAGCTCCTAAAGCTATATCTTCAACTCCCAAAGCTACATTGGTTTTATCCTATAAGGAGCCTTAGATATCGAAGCAATACCTAAAAATGTGTTAGTATAAAACTTTGTAAGGTGGCAAACTCACTAATTTATCAAGAAAAAAGGAGGGTACTCTCGCACCACCAGGACATCAAACAGAGATTTGGAGGATTTGGAGTCTACGCTCTTATCTCGAATAGATGCTAGAAACACACAACAACCCTTCCTCCATAACTTATCTACCTAAACATTAGATATCAGACACAAGAAAGCTCTTCTAACTCCCTGGAATGTATATCTCTCACTACCCAGAAATAGTATAACCCTATGTTTCAAATAATCAATCTAAGTTTCATATCAGCTCAACTATTATATACTTAGAATGATTTCAAACTCAAAGATATGTAATACAATCAAACTATATCTCCACTTCTTGCTAGATATCTAAATATCATTGAAATAAACTCTACTAATAACAATACCATACATAATCGATAAAATATTAGACATACCATACTATACCTAATCTTCCCACTACAAAACCTACTACATAACTAGAACAACTGCTTCTATCAAATGATCCCTCAGTAAACATGTAAGGTGAAACTATCCTTGGCCTCTTGGTAGTTCTAACAAACCTCTCAAACTTGAACTTAGAATGTCGATCAAGTACTACTTATGGACACTCAGCTACCTGTGTCTAGTCTAACCACATCAAAAGTACTGCTCCATAATCTTATAACACTAACCAAAATGTCTCATACTACAACTTTGGTATATAGGTGTCCCACTAATAGAACTTTTAGAACTAGCATTAGTGCCACCAATAGGAATTAATACAGACTGACCATATCTTTGGGAATCTTTAGGTTCGAACCTACTGCATTCTTTTCAAAAGAAATTATTACTAGATGCCTTGCTACCAAATCTCTTCCTACAAGCAGCCCATCATTGTTGAGTAGCCAATATATCATTTTTAATCAAATGGACTCTCTCTACTAGCTCAAAAAATCAGTAATATGAAACAAAACTAATGATTGCCTAATATTATCTTGAAGCCCTCTCAAAAATCTACAACACTTCCTCAAAAGTGTTAATCAGCTATAAAACATATCTGGCTCAAGTAGTAAACGCAGCCTTGTACTAAATGACTAATCTGCTCCTCTCAACAGGCCTAAAAAAAGTCTCATACATATGCTACCATGAAGACAAAGGTATAAACCATGCCCAAAAAGTATCTTTAAACTCCTCCCAATTAGTTAGGGAGTTCAATTCTTGGACCTTCTTCTTTTATTGGCCCAACCACCAGTGCTCAGCCTCCACGTCCAACCTAAAAATAGCTAGCGATACCTCCTATTATGCTCTAGAATCTAAATTAGAAAAAAAAATTATCTTTTAATAATAATAATTAGATATATTTAATTTCTTTCAAAAATAAAATTCATGCATAAACAAATCTATTGATTAAAACATTAATATACATTTGAATTCATTACCCAAAATTATATACAAAAGATAGGAATTATATAAATATAACATACTATTTGCCCACTCCTAATTACAAATAAATAACTAAAAGATAAAATAACAGTAAAACCTAAATGATCATGTAAGAGTGTGAACCACTTCCTTAATTTGAAATTATTAACCACATATAATGAGTTTACGAGGCCCAACAGGTCACCAAAATCCTATTATTGAGCTCAAATTATGGAAAGAAAATAATATGCATGTAATCATTCGATTCATAATAATAACAATCAATATGATTACAAATCTGTACAAAAATAATAAAATAATTTTCATGTAGCTTTCTAAAAAAAAATTGAAAAATTGTATTATTTAAAATTAGGGTTATTATACGTTCCAATCAAGAGGACACTACATCCTATTCAATTTTTTCTCTAACCTCATCATTAAATCTTATCTTACTATAAGCTCAATTGCACCCTTAAATCTTAGAGGCTTCAACCTCATAAATATCTATACGTACATGTCAATATCATCAGATTTGATAGAGAAAATCTTTCTCTAAGCAACGCCAATTAGCAGGGCTGCCAAACTGGTAAATTGTGCAAGATAATCAAAATTGACAGGAGTAGTACTCTGCACTGGTGCTGTTTGACTGGCACTCTGCCCATTTATCATATTTGGGTCTATTCAATCCATCAGAAAACAACATAGGAAACATAATTGAATGGACATGTACATAAAAAATAAGCAAAAATAAATACCCAATCTTTACCCAAAACTACCTCACTTGATTATATATCAATCCTTATAGCTCTATTTTACAATGGGTTTTCCCTAAATCACTACTCCGATACTAGAAAGGGACCATCAAAACCCAACTTGATATGGCCCACTGATAGCCAGACCATACCATGTTGAATTGAGATAGGCCAACCAATGATCTAAGTTCTAGGTATGGTATTGATAATCAGATTTAAGTTCTAAGATACTAGAAAGAGACCATCAAAACCCAACTTGATATGGCCCACTGATAGCCAGACCATACCATGTTGAATTGAGATAGGCCAACCAATGATCTAAGTTCTAAGTTCCTTATCAAGTTGAATTGAGATAGCCAGACCATACCATGTTGATAATCAGATTTCTTTTATTAGTTTATATATACCACCTAGCTTCTAATTAACTTTAATAAATTGAATTAATTAATATCATTCATTAATTTTCATTCATTTTATAAAAAAATATATATAATATTTACAATACAGTACATGACAATATAGTCCCAAAATAGAGAAATAAAATAAATAGTTGTGACTATATAAAAAAATCAAGGAAATATATATATACAAATTTAGATAAATTAGATATTGAATGCTCAGCTACGCATCTAGCTTTTTTCCTTTTCCCCCCTAACTTGAGAAAGAAGGCAGAATGTGTGTGAGCCAACACAGCTTAATAGGCCACATCCAATGAACTAATTTTTTAACAATTCATTTTTTTAGCATTTAAATTGAATGTAAAAGTAGTTCATAAGTATTAATTATATATAACCAAAATAAAGCAAGTTGTGCACTAAAATTAGATAACAAGCATTCCAAATATTAGAATAGAAAATAATAGATTTCCCTTAAGTCCTTATTCCTCTCATAAAAAATAGGCCTTATGACTCCTGTGTTGGCATTTCAAAAAATAGGCTCTTATGACTTTCAACGTTTAACACATCAAATAATCAGAAATTTAGGCCTTTATGACTCTCTATGTATTTAGCACCAAAATAAAACTTCTAGTACACATCAGATCTTCTCAAAATCACATAACTCAAGCAATAAGCATGTATATCTTTGCAATGGAGTAAAAGAAATATAAAAAAAACTAGTTCCAGAATTTCACAAAATTCTTCAATGGTAGTCAACATAACTATCTACTGATCAAAATTTTCACAATTTCAGAATATTACCAGATTACGACGGGTTATTCATAAAACTATTGTAAGCTTTCATCATACTATAAGCTTATTTTTGGAGACCATAATTATTTTCTGATTTACTAGAAACCCCACATTTTTTAATTTATTCATTGAAAACTTCTCAAAAAAATTTAAATGTTTAGAACTATTGTATCTATAAGATAAGGAAAGAAAGGAGGTATAAAGTTATTTGAGCTTTTCCCTAATGATATTATAATTTAAATTAGGAAAATTCCAAAATTCTCATATTTTTGTAAATTGATATAGGTAAAATGTAACTTATATCGAGCCAGACAACTTCTAGATCTAGGTCAACAGTAGAAAGTGGATTAGAGCTACCCAAATCCTATCTTTATCTCACTAAAATCCTCCTCTCTTCCTCTAGTCGATGGCTTAAGGGAGAAAAATGAATTTTAAATAGTACAAATTGATGTTTTAATAAAAAAATTTAGTGCATCGCGATGCTTGATTCTGTGCGCCATAGTGCTCAAGAGCACGACATTATAGTGCTGCCAATAGCATCTTAGCACCCTAATTATTTTGCCCCAAATTAGAAAGATTAAAGCCACTACACTGCCAAACACTGTGTCACGACACCCTTATGGAAAATTTTCAAATTATCCAAAAATACATACAGACCTCTTGGACCCGTCTCAGATAAGATTCAAACATTCATATGCATACAAAATATTCACAGACAAATGATGAATTCAATATGTTATAAGTGCGTATCTATAAAAAACCATTTAGTAAGTGCCATGTTAGCATGATGCACAACCTCTTTTGAAGCCAAAATATAAATTTTAAAGGTCATTGTGATCCAGGCTAAGTTCTAGGTGCAAATCAACTTTCATATCATCAAGCTTTTTTAACCATTTATCCAATCATTTGTTTTATGTAATTGAACATTATGATTTTAAAGGCGATAATCTCTTTTACTTAAAATCTAATATCATCCTATTGAATGTTCTCTGTTTTCTACTTCTGAATTTTTTTTTTTTTTGAGATATTCCTTTTAGCATTTATAACATTTGATAATGAACATAATATGAGGGAGCAATATTTCTCTTAACCTAACTAGGTGTTGCTTCATTCTATTATTACTTCCTCTTTTATATATAACTCCATAATACAAAAACTTATATCACATTTTGCTATAGAATCCTTAGACTCACTAAAATGATTTCTTGTTAGATCACTTTTTTACATGCCATGTGATTAGGGGTGTCAATATTTGATACGACACGAAAATCCGACCCGGAAAATCCGGGTTGGACCCGACCCGATTTCAAAACGGGTCAGGTTCGGGTTCCCATATTCGACTCGTTTGAAAAAATGGGTCGGGTTCAGGTTGACCCGACGGGTTGGCGGGTCAACCCGGAAACCTGGGTCAACCCGGCAACCAGACGGGTCTGGGTCCGAGTTTTCGACCCGTTTGCCTACCCGGGTCAGGTTAGGGTCGACCCGATTGAACCCAGGCCAGTTCCGGGTTCTACCCGAACCCGACCCGTGACCCGAAATTGACACCCCTACATATGATAATGTTGGAAGTTGTGATCTAGATGGTTTCATTCTAAAAGAAAATAATATATTCAAGGATTTAAAAGTATAAAAAATATAAATATATAATAAAGGGTGCAAACACATGCATTTTATTTGAACCAAAGCCATGAATAAATTCAACTTAGTTATCATTCAATCATTTAGGCACTAATAAACTCTAATGGAATTGGAATCTATAAATAATAAAAAAAAATATGTATTTTCTTTGCATGTGATAAAAAAATCAGGAATTGAAAGTTTTTTTAAAGTATTTTCACGTAATTATTTGTAAGATTACCTAGTGTGAATTCACCTAGTAAGCACGAAAGAAGAGGCCCATCATGCAAGTACTCAAAAGGAAAAAAAAAAACTCTTTGAAGGTGGTATAAATGTGAAAAAATATTTTTACTAGGAAATTACGTAGTAGTTTGTCATGCCCTTGACTCTAATTTGAAAAAAAAATTCTTTCATTTATATTCTATTAAAAAACTATCAAAGCTATTTAATTTTATTTATCAGTAATAAAGTTATATATTAGTGTAAATAAATTCAATTGATCAAAACATTCATATGTACCTATATTCATAAACAAAAAAATTATATACAATGCTTATGAATCATGCAATTACAAATTATCATCACCAGTCCTGAGAACAAAAGAATAGCTAAAATGTAGAAAAAAATTAAACTAGGAATAAACTTGAAGAATCCTAATTTGATTAATCTCACATAGTTAATCCTCTACCTTGACCTAAAATCATTTAAATCACATATAATGATCTAAACAGCCAAACAAGTCACTAAAATTCTATCATTGAATTCAAAGCACAGTAGAGAAGCAATATGCATGTTATCAGTCATTTAATAATAATAATAATTTTATGACTAGAAATTGGTGTAAAAATAGTAAAACTCAAATTTAGTAGTTGTTGAATCTAAAAATATTAAATTAGTATAGTATAGAAGATAGTAAATCAATACAGTGGGGAAATAAATAAACTAGTATGTGTATCAAATCAAATCAATAAAGCAATCGTCGTATTAGTAATATCAATCAATAAAATAATTATATAAAATGGTAAAATCAAAAGAATCATTTAAAAAGTTGTCATACTCAAATATGTAGTAAAATCTTATACGATGTACATATACTTCCAATTAGTCTATCTCAATATCATTATTATATCAATATCTTAATAACATGCTCAATATATAACGTGCTTAGTATTAGTATTTAGTATAGTGGATTAATAATGGTAATAGTAATAATGGATCAATAGTAGTATCATTAATAATATCAATGTCCATATTAGTACAAGTAAATCGAGTGGCATTAACAATAAATTAATGCTATTACAGTAATCCATACAGTGACAGTAAATTAATATAATATATGTTAAGCCATATAATAATAATGAATCTATAACATGTATTTCAGAAGTCACTTTAAATAAGTAAGAAGTCATGGTTATCATGGTATTTTTCAAAAGTTGGTAAGCAATAATGAGTAATCATTGGCTCAGTAAACATATTCATAACTCTTCGTCTGTTTGTACTGTAATAATTCCTTATAACTCTCAACCATTATATCATTGTACATCATAAATCAGTAGAAGAATATATCTAATAATAATATTTAAAGGAAAGTTCATTGGCCAACTATCATGTACATGTTAATCAATCTTCAATCAATGAGTCAACCAGTCTTTACTTTTATTCTGCACACATTACAATAAAAGTAATAGCGACTAGCTATTATCCAATCACATATTCTTTTTCATTCTTAATGTTTGCATTAATAATATGCTCATAATAAAATATATACTAAGTAAAAATGTACAATTTTAAAATATAATCAAATTACCAAAGATTATATAAAATATCATTTCAAGATTTTAATCGTATTATAACACTATTTTTCAGAGTTAATATTAGTTTTTATTCAATAAAAAACACAAATTCTGTAATACTTGGTATGAAATTTTTAGAAAATATTTAAAATATTCATAATCTTAATCTTTATAACATATAAAAAGTTACGCAGTGAATGTTTTATCAGTGCAAAGTTATCCATATTTTTTAGTAACAAAACTAAAAATATAATTAGAAAATTTAGAAAAACTTTAAATATTTGAAAACTGAGATAGTTATAATATGGCCTACCTCGATCCAAATAGCATTCTCAACTGTTCTAACGATTAAAAAATGACCAGAAGTGGCTCAAATTAGAGTTTCTCTCTCTTATTCGACTGCATGCCACTTCTGAATGAGTTAAAATAGTGGATTTAAAATATATTTAAAGTGCAGAGACTAGACTAGCACTGGGGCGCTACCACTTAATGTTGCGACACTAGTTTCTTTTTATTTTAAATTCCAAAGTCTAGAGCACTGTAATGTCACTATTTGGTGCTTGGTACTATAGCAGTGTCAAGGTGCTCAGACACTCAATATTAGGGCACTTAAATATTAATATTTTTTAGGTTTTACCAAATTTACTCCATACCCTTATGACTTCTTCTTGAGCATATACAATCATTTTTAAGCCGTAAGACACTTCCAAAAACATGCAAATCAATTCAAAACATGAAATTTTAAATCTTACCATTTTAAAATTTAAAATCTTTACTTTTTACGTCTTTGAGTTATAATAGCCTAATCATGAACAACAAATTTAATGAGGAGGCCTCATTAAGAATAATGATATAAATAACTCAACCGTGGCACTACATCAGTTGCCTAAAGAGAGGATCCTCTAGACATCCATGAAATAATATCCAAACATCATCAAGTCTCTCTCTCTCTCTCTCTCTCTCTCTCTCTCTCTCTCTCTCTCTCTCTCTCTCTCTCTCTCTCTCTCTCTCCTTCCCTTTGTGTGTATGTGTCAATGGTTAGACAAGTTTGAGAAAGCCACACATTTTGGAGCATTGAAGATCTTAAGCCAACCGGTGGGCTAAGGAAAATGAAATTTTGGATCCAAGAGAAAGAAGAAAGTCACACACACACACTCTCTCTCTATGGCTAAGCAACCCCAACAAAAACATTAAATTTAGATCATTTGAAAGTGGAAGTCGGTCATTATGCCAAAGCAACTCCAACTAAAAAAATGTTGTGTCCAAGAAGAAGGAAAAACTACCATTCTATGTGGAAGGATAAAAGAGTAGAGAGCCATCATTTATATCCTTAGTTAATATAGAAAAGGCTGAACAATTAGTGAAACATAGTCTAGAATGTAACAACCTTACTGAATATGACCCAAATACATAACATATCATATCATGTCGAATGGTGACAAAGCAAACCTAAGATCTAAAATTTGGAGGCTCTTTAGATTTCTTTAATTTAAAATGGGCAACAAAGCCACTAATTAACTTTCAAATAATACGAAAAATAAGCTCATCCGTTGTCCTTTTTCTTTTCATTCATCGTCATAATATATACACAAAAATATTTTATGTACTATAGTGCATAACTATGCAAAATAAAATAAAGCAGAGAATAATACACTATAGCAATAATTGTAAATAATATATAAATAAAAAAAGTACTTATACCAACTCATATAGATCAATTCTTGAAACCTCAGCTACTCAACTGGCTCTTTACTCACCTGAAATGGAATATAGAATGTGTGGCCCAATACAGCTCAGCAGGTAACACCCTCCAATCTAAATTTTTAATAAGCAACTCCTTTTACATTTAATTAAATTTAAATGTTGTTAAAAGCCACTAATTAACTTTCAAATAATACTAAAAATAAGCCCATCCATAATCCTTTTCTTTTCATTCATCGTCAATATATATACACAAAAATATTTTATGTACTATAGTGCATAACTATGCAAAATAAAATAAAGCAGAGAAGAATACACTATAGCAATAATTGTACATAATATATAAATAAAAAAGTACTTATACCAACTCATATAGATCAATTCTTGAAACCTCAGCTACTCAACTGGCTCTTTACTCTTTTTCTAACTGAAATGGAATATAGAATGTGTGGCCCAATACAGCTCAGAGCAGAAAATAATATATATTTCCATAAAACCCTTAGGCCTCCCACCAAAAATAGATTTCATAATTTAGGCCTTTATGACTTTTTGTGCTAGCATATAAAAAAATAGGCCCTTACGACTCCTAATGTTGAGTACATATCAAATTTCTAAAAATTCATACTCTTATGACTTCCTATGCATTCAACACAATAGAACTTCTTTCAACATCAGAGCTCAAAAGTAATAGATTTAATAACTAAGCAGAATTTTATATTTTGAGAATTTCACCAAATTACTAGGGATTATGCAGAATGTTATTTTGAAGCTTTAATTATGCTACAATTAAATTTTTTTTTGATGATAACTATTTTATAATTTGTTAAAAATAATATAATTTTCAATATACTTAGCGAAAAGATTTAAAATATATTGAGATATTTAGAATGATTGTATCAATAACATATAAAAAGCTATACAAAAAATGTTTACCTGGCATAAAGTTTTCATCATTTTTATAACCCGAATGTATAAATTTAATCAAGAAAATATCAAAATTCTCATATTTTTAAAACTTGAGATATGTAGAGTGTAACCTATCTCGATTTGGACAACTTTTCAAATAAGGCTTCGTTTGGGACGACTTTTTTATTGCTTCCTAAAACGGAGTTTTAGTACAAATTTTTTTATTTTTGCACTAAAACTCCGTTTCAAAAAGCAATAAAAAAGACGTCCCAAACGAAGCCTAAGACTTATAACATAAAATAGATAGGAGTCATCCAAAATAAATTTTCTCTCTCAAAAAATCTTCTCACTCTAAAACGCACCTAAAGGGGAATTGGTTTTGCCAAAAAAATGAAAATTGTGGAATTTGATGATTTTTATAAAAATTTGATGTAGCACCATGAAGTTCATGACAACATAGCCTCAACTCCCAAATCCAGTGTTGCTTTGCTACAAAAGGAACAATTTCATGTTTCTTATTCATTTACATAGACCTTAGGGACTCACTTTAAATAGATTCGATCAGACATTCACATTCATAGATAACAATCATGAACACATTAAAAAGTTTAAGATATGAAAATTTCATTACATTACTCTTATAAAACTAGGTTAGAACATGTGCGACTGTGTACTGCTTTATGGGTATTATAGAGAAAAAGGAGAAGAGAGATGGTTTATAAAGAGGGAAGAGACTGTGAAGGAGTTAACTCAATGTTGCGCCATTGAAGAACTGTCACTGATGAGAGAAGTTAGCGATCTTATTTCTCCAAGGTAGCATGCATGGAAAACTTGATAGATATTTAATTAAATTATTAAATTATTAACTTTAGTAATTTTATCCATTAGATTAAAAAACAATGATGTTTACAAGATCTCATAGTAAATCAGATGGCTTCATAGAACGAGCATTGACTCACTAGTTCATTGGTCGAACTGGCAATTTGTATTGATTGGATGTAAATTAGTTGTTCTTGTTGTGTGTCAGAACATTCATGGTGATATAATACAAAAAATTTATCTTAGAATTTATACGACGACCTAGCACACGCACATATAAAAGAGGAGTACATGAATGATTAGAAATAACATACTTTTTAGAGAAAATCTCATGAAAAATGAAAAACCATGAGGTTTGCCAGAGTTAAAATGTTTTCACTAGTGTTTGTCAAAGATATAAATGATGCCTCTTCTTGGGGGAAGGCATTGATTCAATGTACTAAACATGTAATATATAAAACATTGTACATTGTTGAAGTTTGAAGATGTCATAACCCAACCCAACATGACTCCTATCTTGTTAAGTTGTGATAGATAAATCCCAAAATCTAGTTTTAGAATATTTAACATTATCTTCTAATATTCATTTTAAATAAATAACAAACTACATAGAAACTAAAACATTCAAAGTTCTGTAATTAAACTCATCAATAAGATTTTTTTATTTCATCAAAATATATATATACAACAGTACATGACTATCAACAAGAATTATAGAATTGAATAATAAACTAATTATGATTATATAAAAATTAAAACAAAGAAATACCTATTACTCAAATTTGATACTGAATTACTAATCAATAAGCTACTTCTCTTTCTCAAATCATGAAAATTAGAAGTAAAACAATAATAAGCTACAACAGTTCAGCAGACCACAAATACCAATCTAAATTTTCAAATATTTTTGATTAAACATTTTCAAAATATTTAAATGTAGATAAAAGTAGTATAATAAATCATTATATTGAGCAGAATAATAAAATCATACAAATTATCCGGATTTCAATGATAATATTGAATATATGATTAAAACTATATTTCATATCATAAAATAGTTCGTATCAGATTTCCTTAGTCTCATATAGAATCTCGAAGTACACTGACCCCTTATGGCTCCCAACAGAATTTCTTCCTCTTTTAGACAAAATCTTAAAGGATTATGGTTACAACTCCCAATAGATATATTTTTTAGAGTTTTTCAAATGCATATTCCTGGTCATAGACAAAATCTCAAATGATTCTGCACCCTTATATCTCATAGCAAACATTTTCATATAAAAAATGTTTAATATTTCTTGAAAGTTATCATCATTTTTTTGTAATAAAAATAAAATTTTATTAAAAAAATTTAGTAAAAAATTTAATATATTTTTTAAATTGAGATAAGCATAATGTGACATACATGTAGATGAATAAATTTCTTAACTAGGATGACTAAAAAAAAATGGCTCTAAGACCTCCAAAATCGGGCTTTTTCTTTCTCTCTCCTCTCCTTTTTCCCATTTTTTTCTTATCCTCTCTATTAACCAAAATGTCTTAGGGAATTAGAAAGTTAACTTTTAGTAAGCATGTAAGTGGGTTTAGATATTTTTTATAATAAAATATGAAATAATTAATCTAATTATTTAATTTTTTGCGTAAAATTCATATAAATCCTTTTATATCTTTAAATCCAGGTATTTTAAAATTATAAAAAATATTCATAAATTAATTAAGTATGCCCCAAATACTCTGGTGAAATTGGTTTGAAAAATAGACATCTAACGGTCCCAAAAATCTCATAAATTAACAAAATATTATACAAAATATTCATAAATTAACTAAGTATTTCCCATACAAAATTTTACAAAATATTATACAAAATAATCAATTTAAAAATGGACATTTTAAGATTATACAAAATATTCATAGATTAACTAAGTATGTCCCAAATACTCTGGTGAAATTGGTTTGAAAAATAGACACCTAACGACGGTCCCAAAAATCTCATTTATACCGATAAAGATCAATTTCTTAAGAAATTGTACCAGTGTCAAAAAATTATGGAAAAATTAGAGAAACTAAAATACAATAATGTTTATATTATGAAAAAGATGATTTGTGATTTGGATGTATAATGACTCATGAAATAATTTTTTTATTATTATAGATCAAAATATCTCTTTTAAAATTTAAAGGTTACTACACTCTACCCACCTTAAAAAATATTATCCTCAATATTTTCAGATCAAAATGAGTTAGAACAAATATGAATATAGTTATCTCATCTTAGATTTCTTCTCCCAAGTTGCCTTTCTAGTGGTCATGTGCTTCCACTACACCTTAGTCATATGAAGATGTTTGCTCCTCAATTTTCTCACATCATATGTTAAAATCCTATCGGGCTCTTCCCTGTAGTGCATATTCAAATGAACCTTAACATCATCAATAAATAATCTCTTCCTAGAATCAAATACCCATTTTCTTAAAAAAGATATATGGAACACATTGTATATATTGAACATCTGATAAATAGAATTACTAATCATCTCAATTATCTCAAAATATCTAATGTAGCTTAGACTTAGCTTGCTGATTCCCCCAAATATGCTGACACTTTTCATAAGGCTAACTTTGATATAAATAAAGTCACCAATATAAAATTCAACCAACTTGTATTTTTTATCATAATATTTCTTTTATCTATCATGTGCAGATCTCAATCTTTCTCTGATGAAATAGATTTTTATTATAATGTCATCTACAAAGGCTAAACCTATCACATGTATATCTCCACCTCTATCAAAGTCAAAGGAGTCCTACACTTCCTACCGTATAAAGCTTCATAAGGAGCCATACATATATTGTACTAATAACTACTATTATATGAAAACTCTATCAACGAGATATAATCCTCCCAACTATCTCTAAAATATAGAACACATGGTCTCAGAAGATCCTCTAGTTCCTAAATAGTCCTTTCAGATTATTTATCTGTATATGGATGAAAAGCCATAATAAAGTGTAACTTCTTACCATATCCTTATTGAATGTCTCTTTATAATATGAAGATAAACCTACCATATAGATCATATATAATCACATTCAACACACAGTGCAATTTAATAATATCTTTGACATCAAAATAAAATGAGCATACATCATCAATCGATTGATAACAACCTAGATAACATCATGCCACTCCCTCGATATGGGAAAACCCATAGCAAATCCATCATCACCTCTTCCCATTTTCACTCTAAAATAGGTAATGATTGTAAAAGATCACCCAATCGTTGATACTCTGCCTTCACTAATTGATAGGCTTCACACTTTAAAGAAAACTCCATTATGTCCTTCAATTTAGGCCACCAAAATATACCCTTCAAATCTCCGTACATCTTATAGCTTCTTGAATGAACAATATTGCCTGAATAGTGAGCCTCATGCAAAATCTCCCGCCTCATATCTCCAAAAATTGGAATATATAGTCTATCCTTATATAAAATAATACCCAAATCAAAAACTCATAGCATAGATTTCCTACCAGATCTTCTCTACTTAATCAACTTCAAATATTTTGCATTTGACTTCTAACCATTAGAAAGGAGATAAAGGATAAGTTGTTAGTTGATTGAATGGATGGTTGATGTTGATTCTCTTGATCATGAACTATTTATTGGGCATTTAAATATTTTAATGATATCAAAATTGGTTATCTTGGAATCATTGGATTTGTCTCATCGAGTTGCTCGATTCGACTATAAGCATGTTAGTTTGGAAATAATTTAGTCATCCAATTTTGGGTTTAAAGTTTTCAAACGTGCTTTGGGTATTCGATTTGGACCCATTTGGGTTTGGATTGAGTTGAATTTTGTGTTGTTACGTTTGTAATTCTGTGACGTTCAGCTCACCTATAAGTTTGCTAAAATCGGAGTTTGGATGGTCTCTGATTTAATTTTGGAAATTTCAGACTTGATTTTATCTTAAGATTTGTGATCAAGATAAACTTTTTAAGACATATCATAAATAAAAGGTATAGATGCACATCTTTGATCTTTTGATGATATTTTATTTTGCACATCTTTGATCTTTTTAAGACAATTTTGGGTTTACAGTCTTCCCCTTCCCTTCGTCCATGAATAGTGGAAGGTCAGCCGTTTGAGGCAGACTTTACAACGGAATGTTGTTTGTTGAAAATGTCGATGGATTTGCAATGAAAATTCTATAAAAAATTTTAGATGGAATTTACTACAGAAAATCCACCGCAAATTTACTGTGGCAATTTCTACCTCAAAGCCAACGCAAATCCAACACAACCTATTTTATCTAATCGTGTGCATCTGTTTCATTTTATCATTTGTTAAACTACACTCCTCCGCCCTTTCATCCTTTTCTTCTCTCTTCAACTTCGCCTCTGCCACAGATTATCCTCTTCTCATCTCCAAATATTCATTGTTATTTAGGGCATTTTGAACAAATCATTAAATTACTTATTCACCTCCTTCAACGAAGTTCCTTCTTATTACATCCGAAGTCACACCTCCTCGTCGTTCTTCTGGTTCATATTCGAGGTTACATCTAAAGTCACACCTCATTGTTGTTCTTTAGTCGTCACATCTGAAGACACACCTCCTCACTATTTTTTTGTCGCATCTGAAGTCACACCTCCTTCGCCCTCTGATATGAGCCTGGTCATTGTGAAGGTATCCATCTTTCTTCTTTTTGCACGCTTCTTTGTCAAGATCTCGTAAATCTATATGTATACTTTTTGCTGATGACATTCTTCTTGTTGATACGACTAGAGCGGGAGTTGATGGTAAAATTGTTTTATGGAGGTCAACCTTATAGATTCTAAAGGTTTCCTTTTGAGTATATCTAAAGTTTAATATATAGAGTGTAATTTTAATAATATTAAATATAGTTGATGGATTGTGACTTTGGGCAATCAAGTCATTAATAAGAGTACTTGCTTTAGATATCTTGGATCTAGTGATGGTGAAATAGATATTGATATTATTAGCATAATTCAAGTTGGATGGTTGAAGTGAAGGAATGCATTGGGCTTATTGTGTGATAGAAAAGTCATCCTCAAATTTATGGGAAAATTCTATAAGATGGTAGTGAGAGTACTGCAATGCTTTATGGTGAAAAATGTTGGCCATTAAAAGAGAAGCGTATTATTAAGTCAAGTATTGTAGAATTGAGACATAGGTGGATAAGTAACTTTAATCTAAAAGATATTATACGAAATGAGCATATATGTGAAAGGTTAGAGTAGCTCCAGTGAAAGATGAAATTATAGAGAGAGTCACCTTAGATAGTTTGGTCATGTATCATTATTATACGGTTTAGCTGGAGGAATGCATTGGGCATTTTATGTGATAGAAAAATCCCCCTCAAACTTAAGGGAAAATTCTATAAGATTCTGGTGAGACCTGAAATTCTTTATGATGCAGAATGTTGGCCATTAAAAGAGAAGCATAATATTAAGTTAAGTGTGCCGGAGATGAGGATGCTCAGGTGGACGAGTAGCTTTATCTTAGAGACAAGATACAAAATGAGCATATACGTGAAATGTTGGAGTAGCTCCAGTGGAAGATAAGATTAGAGAGAGTCGCCTTAGATAGTTAGGTCATATATTAATATTGTATATCTTGATTTTTATGAGATGTTATCTCAAAAAAAATTTATGAAGACAATTATATATAAATAACATTCAATTGATACAAATCTCATTGTTTAGTTGTAGGAATTTAAAGCTCAAGTGTGTTATGTATATTCAAAGTCATAGAAGTTGGATGTATAACCCGCTGTTTACGCAAGATGTTAAAAGAATAATTTTTTAATGGAGTGAATTCTTTTATCTAAGCAGACTATCAATTACCTTCCTTTACGCATGTATTTTTGTACAACATTTTATTCTCCTTAGAGCACAATAGTTACTTTTTTTTTTCTTATAGCATAGTAGTAGTAAACACATATTTTTTTCTTATAGCATAGTAGTACTTACTACTTATTTCATGCATTTTCATAACCTTACTAATTTTTTCTTTTATTTTTTGCATATGGCTTTTAGTGGGGATGAGTCCCCTAGGCGGTCAATCATAAACGTTCAAGCGCAAGAAGAACATTGGTGGATGATCCGGTAGGGGTGAAGGTACTGAGGGGAACTCTTCGAGCCTGCCACCAATACCCAACCTAGCCCCCTTTACCCACACCTCCTATAGGGAATCCTCAATTTTATTTCCCAAACTCCTACTTTCCATCACTATACCCTAACGGCTCACTTTTACTAGTACTACCCTCCACCATCTTCTGAGGGAATCCCTTCTACTTATCCCTATCCATCATATATATGACAATGTATTTAGGAAAAAGTCTTTTATTTTATTTAGAGAAAACTAATGAATTGATCCCTTTAATTTTTTCTGACGGATCCAAATAGTTTTTGACTTTATGCAGAAGCACAATAGATTTTATTTTATTTTTTAAAAATTTGAATCCAAATAGTCTTTGACTTTAAAAATTGAAGTACAGTGCACAAATTTTTTGGTAACCAAAACATGGAGGTGAGCTATGAATCACAAAAGATTTAAAATTATAAAAAAATTACATCACTTGCATAGAAATAAAATATTATTAAATAGAAAAGTGTTATAGAAGATTTGGCAGTATTCGCCCTCGAGTCGATTAGAAATTTGGATCGTAACCTCCATAAAAGCTGGAAATTGAGCTCATGGTGGTCACCGGGCCACTTGCGTAGCTTATTTTCTCTGATATTTCCCTCCTAAAGCCATTCTCTCGGCACAAATTTGGGAGGAAAGCTCCTGCAGAATAAAATTCTAGCCAAAAATTAGTTTTCGATGGAAGAAGATCGAAAGTCCTTTTCTTTGATATTTAAATAAATAACTAACCACCTTCGCCGGCGGCGATGCTGAAGTAAAGATCGACAATGTTGGGGCAGTTCAGGAAGCATTCCGGCGAGCAGAGTCGGCCCAAGAACCGCCGGTCTAGTAGTAAATCCGAAGAGATGCCAACCGTTTCCCGCTCTAGACTGCAGGTTGCAATGCACGCATCAGTCTCAACCCAGCCGGCCATAACGGTGGCTTTCAAACTGGAGGTCCGGCACGTGTATACCTCCTCACCCAAGCCTACCCCTCGCACGTGCTTCTCAAGAAGGCAACGGAAGCCATTGGAAGACACCGCAAAGGCGCACGTGCTTCGATCCAGTTGTTCGCAGATAATCCTACCTGTAATATCATAAGATAAGCAGAGCACAAATATTAAATATTTTTATATTAGAAAAAAATAATTAAAAATCAATGATAAATAATGCATATTAATGACCGAGCACGACTGTGACGAAGAGCGCGAAGGATAGAAAGAGGCAGACGAACTGCTTCGAGAGCAAGGTGGCCATTAATGATCTTCCCTTTCTACTGCAAAGAAGTTCTTCTCCTGATAATCAGATATTGAATAACAAAGTGTACTTATATCAAAGAAGGTCGGGCCGAGAGATTTTCGTTAATATTTTAACTGAATATTATTATCTTCTCCTGATCGATGAAGAATTGTTCATTTCAACTTCAAGTGGGCAATATATAGATATTAAGAAAACCGGATGACCCCACTCATTGGCACTATATGAATATAATATATAAAACATATATAAAAGGTGCTGGAGGGCATTATGCATATATATATATATATATATAAGGGTCGGTTTCTACCATGCATTGATAATTGATATCTATAGATAGATATAAATTAATGAAGCAGGAGGGCCGGTTGCTACCATGCAATCATTTAAAAGTGCCTGAAGGGCTGGATGCCACCATACATTCAGAGAAAAATAAGATATTAGGTTTATTATGCGCCATAAAATATTGCAGGTCTCACCATCATCTTATCAAACTTATCCTTATGTTTGAGGGGCTCTTTTATATTACAACATGCCGGATGCATTCCTTCATTCCAATCATCCAACTTAAATTCTAATAATAATATCATCATATATATTCACCATCGTTTTGAATAATTGACCTGAGATATCTAAAATGTGCACTGTTTTTTAATAATTTGATCACCCAAGCACACAAACCCACAATTAGATATATTACTAAAAAAATTATACTCCATTTATTTAGTTTTAGATGTGTTGCATCCAGGAGTATTCACGACGGTAGAGAAATATCATATTTATCGTCTTAGCATTGTACGAAAATCCGGCACGCAATCAGATAAGGAGAGAGGGTCTAGCATTTATGAGACACCAAGATTTTTACGTGGAAAACCCCTGAAAAAGGGGGAAAAAATCACGGGCCCTAGCCCAGTTTGAACGAATCCACTAATATTTGCAGTCGATTACAAATGAGGCCCTTCCTTGGGAGAAGGCCTTAGCTTGATGCAAATCTTTTAGAGTACATTACATGATATAAATACAAAGAGTTACTATTGACGTATTCGCTTCGTTGGAAGGGCTGTAGTCGGCGGGCGACAGAAGTCAAGAGGACCGTAGTCAGCTGGCGACGGAGGTCGGAACGACTGTATTCGGCGGGCGATGTAAGCTAGGAGGACCATAGTCGCGCGGGCGACGAAGGTCGGAAAGACTGTAGTCGGCGGGCGACATAGGTCAGGAGGACCGTAGTCGACGGGCGACGGAGGTCGGAAGGACTGTAGTTGGCGGGCGACGTAAGCCAAAAGGACCATAGTCGGCGGGCGACGGAGGTCAGAAAGACTGTAGTCGACGGGCGACATAAGTCAGGAGGACCGTAGTCGACGGGCGACGGAGGTCAAAAGGACTGTAGTCTGACGATGAAGATCAGAAGGACAGCGTCAGGTAGAAGTCCAACAATGGAAAGAAATGCATCTTCGCATAGACGTCCAGCGAAGTCCGATAACCGGTAAAAGTCCGGTGTCGGGTAGAAACTTGGCGAAGAGTGAAGGTCCGACGCCGAGTAGAAGTCAGACGTCTGTTGGTGGCAGAGGAGAGCTCCGGCTTCACTTGGGCGGAGTTTCGACGTCAGGAGGAAACTCTGTTGTAAATTGAGAAGAATTTCAGCATCATGTGGAAGTTGGGCAGAATTCCTGCGTTTTCCCGAATATCACACAGAATCCCGGCATGTTCGGGAGGCAGGATGAACTCCGGAGGTGGTCGAGGAGGAGAGGATTCTCTTTTTCCCCTTTTTCTTCTTCTTCTTCTTCTCTCTCTTCACTTGAGTCCCCTTTGTGTAGAATGAGGGCTCTATTTATAGTTTTTATGGAGTGGCATGGCTTGTAAATAGGTGTGAGATCATGGGCGAATTGAGAGTGGTTTGAATGGACGGCTAATATTGAACCCTTCGCTCGCGGTTATGGATTTGAATTTTTTTTTAAATTGAGCGGGGCCCACAAAAATCCGAAAAATTCCCCAAAAAAATCTAAGGAATCCGAAAAAATTCTAGAAAATTTTAAAAAAATTTAGAAAAATGTGGGAAATTCAAAAATTCTAGAGAACTCTAGAAACTTCCCCACTTCTCTCCAAAAAAGTATAAATACGCCCCATAGGCCTTTAGAAAAATTGCCTATTCTCTTCTTTTCTCCCTCTGGCTCTCTGGTGGTTGAGGCTTCCGCTATTTGCGAGTGAGAAATTTCCCCCGCTCGAATTAGCGCCCCTCCTCTTGTGCAGGAGTTACGGGATTTTTCTTCCTTCCCCCACGGCTTTCTGAAGGTTGAGGCTTCCGCTATTTTCTAGTGGGAAATTTTTCTTGCTCGACTTAGCGCCCCTCCTCTCGTGCAGGAGTTACGGGATTTTTCTTCCTTCCCCCACGGGTTTCTGACGGTTGAGGCTTCCTCTATTTACGAGTGGGAAATTTTCCCTGCTCGAATTAGCGCCCCTCCTCTCGTGCAGGAGTTACGGGATCTGTCTTCCTTCCCCCACGGCTTTCTGATGGTTGAGGCTTCCGCTATTTGCGAGTGGGAAATTTCCCCCACTTGATATAGCGCCCCTCCTCTCGTGCAGGAGTTACGGGATTTTTCTTCTCCCCCCTATTCTTCGAGAGATTGTTGAACTACAGAAATCCGGTGTCGGGTAGAAATACTAAGTCGGGCAGAAGACCGACGAAAGTCTATTGACGGACAGAAGTCCGGCGAAAGATAGAATTCAAAAGTCCGGTGGAAGACCGACAAAAATTCATCGACGAGCAGAAGTCCGACAACGAGTAGGAGCCCGCTGACTAGCAGAAGTCCGACAACAGGGAGAAGTCCAGAGTTGGGTAGAAGTTCAAAGTCGAGTAGAAGACCGACGAAAGTTCATCAATGAGCAGAAGTCGGACTACGAGTAGGAGTCCGCTGAAGAGCAGAAGTCCGACGATAGGGAGAAGTTCGACGTCGGGTAGAAGTTCAACGTCAGGTAGAAGACTGACGAAAGTTCGTCGACGAGCAGAAGTCCGACGACGAGTAGGAGCCCGCTGATGAGCAAAAGTCCGACAACAGAGAGAAGTTTGACGTCGGGTAGAAGACCAATAAAAGTTCGTCGACGAGCAAAAGTCCGATGACGAATAGGAGCCCGCTGACGAGCAGAAGTCCGACGACAAGGAGAAGTCCGGCGTCGGGTAGTAGTTCAATGTCGGGTAGAAGACCAACAAAAGTTCGTCGACAAGTAGAAGTCCAATGACGAGTAGAAGTCCGACAACAGGGAGAAGTCTGACGTCGGGTAGAAGTACAACGTCGGGTAGAAGACCGACAAAAATTCATCGATGAGTAGAAGTCCGGCGTCGCGTAGAAGTACAATGTCGGGTATAAGTCCGTTGAAAGTCCTGCAAGGCAAAAGTTCAGTGACAGGAGGAAATTCAACATCAGGTAGAAATTTAACTTTGTGCAGAAGTCCGATGGAAGTCCATTGACGACATTTTGGTGACGTTAACCAAGGATGTATAATCTGTCCGAGGTTGTTAGTCAGAGCCTTTGCTCGATTATGTTAACTGATATTGGATCCAACAATGATGTAAGACCTATCCGAGGTTGTATGTCAGAGCCTTTGCCTAATGACGTCAACCTATGTGGAAGAGGACAAGAGAATCCACCAAAGATGTAAGACCTATCCGAGGTTGTATGTCGGAGCCTTTGCTCAAAGACGTTAACCTGTGTGAAAGAGGTCGAGAGAATCCACCAAGGATGTGAGACCTTTCCGAGGTTGTATGTCAGAGCCTTTGCTCGACGAAGTTAACCTGTGTGAAAGAGGTCGGGAGAATCCACCAAGGATGTGAGACCTTTCCGAGGTTGTATGTCGGAGCCTTTGCTCGACGACATTAACCTGTGTGGCAAGAGGCCGAGAGAATGCCCAAGGATGTGAGACCTTTTCGAGGTGTATGTCGGAGCCTTTGCTCACGACGTTAACCTGTGTGGAAGAGGTCGAGAGAATCCACCAAGGATGTAAGAACATATCCGAGGTTGTATGTCGGAGCCTTTCTCGAGACGTTAACCTGTGTGAAAGAGGTCGAGAGAATCCACAAGGATGTGAGACATTTCCGAGGTTGTATTCGGAGCCCTCTCGATGACATTAACCTATGCGGAAGAGGTCGAGAGAATCCATCAAGGATGTGAGACCTTTCCGAGGTTGTATGTCGGTGCCTTTGCTCGACGACGTTAACCTGTGTGGAAGAGGTCGAAAGAATCCACCAAGGATGTGAGACATTTTTGAGGTTGTATGTCGGAGCCTGCTCTATTGACTATTAACCTGTGTGGAAGAGTCGAGAGATTCCACCAGGATGTGAGACCTTTCCGAGGTTGTATGTCGGAGCCTTTGCTCGACGACATTAACTTATGTGGAAGAGGTCGAGAGAATCCACCAAGGATGTGAGACCTTTCCGAGGTTGTATGTTGGAGCCTTTGCTTGACGACGTTAACCTGTGTGGAAGAGGTCAAGAGAATCCACCAAGGATGTGAGACCTTTCCGAGGTTGTATATCGGAGCCTTTGCTCGACGACGTTAACATGTGTGGAAGAGGTCGAGGGAATCCACCAAGGATGTGAGACCTTTCTGAGGTTGTATGTCGGAGTCTTTGCTTGACGATGTTAACCTGTGTGGAAGAGGTCAAATCGAATCCTCCTGTGATTGATTTTGCTTTGATTAGGAGAGGGCGAACGCCGCATATATCCTGAATCAAATGTGAAGAATGGTCTATCTTTAGACCGTTACTGCCTTTTTGACGATGAGATTAAGACATTGTCCAAGGAGTAGAGGCCCAGCAGGGGACTATATAAGGCTTGTAATTGATTAGAAGTATCCTTGCATGTCGCTGGGATTTTCTCAAAATATCATCTTGATATATAAAGCATCGTAGGATCTTTTTGACCAGAATTGGGGTCAAAGTTGCCCCCCTAGTCCGCATCTGATGCAACAATGACTGATGTTAGGAAGTTGATAAGAGCAATCTTTTGAGATTGGAGCAAGAGTTGCCCCCCCAGTTAGGAATCACGTTCCCACAGATGGCGCCAAATTGTTGCGTCCAGGAGTATTCGCAGCGGTAGAGAAATATCATATTTATCGTCTTAGCATTATACAAAAATCCGGCACGCAATCAAATAAGGAGAGAGGTCTAGCATTTATGAGACACCATGATTTTTACGTGGAAAACCCTTGAAAAAGGGGGAAAAAATCATGGGGCCTAGCCCAGTTTGAACGAATCCACTAATATTTACAGTCGATTACAAATGAGGCCCTTACTTGGGAGAAGGCCTTAGCTTGATGCACATCTTATAGAGTACATTACATTATATAAATACAAAGAGTTACTATTGACGTATTCGCTTCGTTGGAAGGGCTGTAGTTGGCGAGCGACGGAAGTCAGGAGGACCGTAGTCAGCTGGCAACGGAGGTCGGAAGGACTGTAGTCGGCGGGCGACGTAAGCCAGGAGGACCGTAGTCGATGGGCGACGGAGGTCGGAAAGACTGTAGTCGGCGGGCGACATAGGTCAGGAGGACCGTAGTCGATGGGCGACGGAGGTCGGAAGGACTGTAGTCGGCGGGCGACGTAAACCAGGAGGACCGTAGTCGGTGGACGACGGAGGTTGGAAAGACTGTAGTCGGCAAGCGACATAAGTCAGGAGGATCGTAGTCGACGGGAGACGGAGGTCGGAAGGACTGTAGTCCGACGACGAAGATCAGAAGGACAGCGTCAAGTAGAAGTCCAACAATGGAAAGAAATGCATCTTCGCATAGACGTCCAACGAAGTCCGATAGCCGGTAGAAATCCTGCGTCGGGTAGAAACTTGGCGAAGAGTGAAGGTCCGACACCGGGTAGAAGTCCGACGTCTGTTGGTGGCAGAGGAAAGCTCCGGCTTCACTTGGGCGGAGTTTCAACGTCAGGAGGGAACTCTGTTGTAAATTGAGAAGAATTTCAGCATCACGTGGAAGTTGGGCAGAATTCCTGCTTTCTCCCGAATATCACGCAGAATCCCGGCGTGTTCGGAAGGCAGGACGAACTCCGGCGGTGGTCGAGGAGGAGAGGATTCTCCTTTTCCCCTTTCTCCTCTTCTTATTCTCTCTCTTCACTTGAGTCCCCTTTGTGTAGAATGAGGGCTCTATTTATAGTTTTTCTGGAGTGGCATGGCTTGTAAATAGGTGTGAGATCATGGGCGAATTGAGAGTGGTTTGAATGGACGGCCGATATTGAACCCTTCGATTGTGCACCGTTTGTTGGACATTTGAAGTCCTTAATGATGTCGGAATTCAGTGATCTTGGGCTCGTTGAATTCGTCTCGTCGAGCCGCTTGATTCGAGTATAAGCTCGTTAAAATCGGAGACCGTTTGGTAACTTAAATTGCGGTTTGAACCTTCCAACAGCGCTTCGGGTCCTTTATTCGGACCCATTTGGGCTCGGATTGGGTTGAATTTGGTGTCGTTGGGTTCGTATTTCCGAGATGCTCAGTTTGACTATAAGTTTGCTGAAATCGGAGTTCAGGTGCTTCCGAATTTAATTTTTGAAGTTTTCGATTTGGGTTTTGCATCGAGATTCGTGCCCAATCAAGATAATTTCATGATAACGTATCAAGATGTATTAAGAGTAAATAACTCTATAAGACAAAAGTAACATGTAGGTATCTGAATTCAGTCTTGAAGAACACCAAGTATGCTAGAAATTTTTTTCTTTTGACACTTACTTTGAAAGCTTTTCTAAAGAATTTTACATTGATTAACTAGAAATATAAGAAGATAAGAAAGCACTGCTTTAAGCACTGCCAGTAATCGTAATTCAGTATCATGCAACTACCTCTATTTTACTTAGCTTTGTTGCAGCATCTACTCAGTAGGTTTTCTTACAATATTGATAAAAATATGTTGATAAAACCTACATGTTCATGGGAGCTAGCTTCTACAAAATATTAATTCATTTTGATAAGCATATAAATTCTAAAATAACAAACTTGTTTATGAAATTTCTACCCCATCAAATGAACATATTTTGACAAGGAAAGAATATTTGGAGGTAGAAAGGATATTATTTAAATCCATAGAAAATTTAAAGAATTTTCGCGAGGCTTGCAAGATTATAAAATTTTTCGGAGAATAGATACATCTCAATTCTAGCTTATGATCATTACAACAACAACAACATCACAAGCCTTTATCGTACTAGGTGGGGTTAATTAGCTACATAAATATTCTTTCTTCATTATATTTTATTAGTTTCTTTTAAATTTTTTCCTTTTCAAATTTTCTAAATAAATAATGTGTTTTTTATTAGTTTCTTTTATTTGTGAGTGTGTGAGATATTTATACGAAGTTAAGATAACAAATTCTTATTTCTATACAAAATAAGCTTAACACGTAGTTTTTGTTGGAAGTTCGTTCCGGAAGCTATTTATTGGATCTTCCTTTTTTGGGTGCTGTCGTCTCACAGCCCGATAGATATTTACTATCAATTTTGTAATCATAGGATAAGGACCGAACGGCTTCTAGGTTTTTTCTCTCTTTTTTGGATTGTAGCTCCTCGGAGCAGTAGTAAGCTGGTTGGTCCTTTTAAGGACTTTGTAACCGATTTTTGATATTAACACGTAGGCCCCTCCGTGGGTTTTAACCAAAAAAAAAAAACTTAAAATTTTTATTTTAATTTTAAATCATTTCCTCCTTTTAATAAAATGTTGACTTTTTTAAAAAGATAACTGAGAAAAATCTCATTTTTAAATTGAACTATTTGTATCTTAAGTTTAGAAACATATAATAGAAAAAGTATGGTCATTTGTAATTTAATCTTTGTATTTGGTGGATGATTTTGATGGATGTATTAGAGAAAATGATTGTGTTGGTTTGTTATAGAGTGTTAACAAAAGAATAAGGCTTTGTTTTTTATGAGTCGAGCCAGATGGGCTTCAAATACATCCTAATTTTTAATTCTGGTTATTACTGATACGATTCTCGAAAATTCGTATGATTAATATGATTCTTGAGGCAAGATTTGAATTGAAAAATTTTTAAATTAAATTCAGGATCATACGAATTCCAATTTTAGTAAAGTTATAATTGAATTGAATGTATCAACGAGAAAAGCTATCAACGCTATAAGTGATATGATTCTACTCTAAACTAGCTCAAATCAAAAGTTGAATTATGATTGAAAACTTATGAACATAAATTGATGGACTAAAGAATATCAAGTTATAGCATGCTTATTATCTAATCTAGGGACTTGAAAAGACGAATCTAACAAGCACAGGATCATTCTATTATGTCATCGTTAATGCATTCAAATATTTGATAAACAATCTATATGTACGGATCATAGGATAGAGTGCTTTAGAATTTAACCAAATTTATCAAAATGTTTATGTCAAAAAAACTATGAATATAACTTCATTCTCTACATAATGGCAAGTTCAATAGTTCAAAGAATAAAAAACTCTTGTATTTTTCAGCCATCTCTGCCAACAAGCACCGCCAACATTCACTAGAGTTCTATTAAATATTTAACATTATTGTTGGGTTTTAATTGATAGTCTTTAGACACTAGACTTTTGTAATTCCTACTAAGAAATCAGAAAATTTTATTGTAACCACTCTCCTTTTTTTCAATTATGAGAAAAAGATTATCATTTTACCTTCTATTTTTTAGTGGATTGGTTCCCTAATATTTCTCCTTTCTAAAAGTTCACGTAATTTTTTTTTCCTACAATTTTTTTTATATATGCTAAAATATTGTCAAAATTAAAAATATTTATTGCAGGCTAGAATATTCGTGAGGGTAAAGTAGGAAAAACTATGCTGCTTAGCGTTACATGAGTATCTAGTTCACATACAGAAAGAACACAAACATCAGAATTTTTTTATGTGAAAATTAGGGGGCCATGCCCAATTGTAATTGATCAATTAGTATTTGAATAAATTACAAATAATTGATGCATCCTCAAACTTGAGGGTGATTTTATTACAAAACTCGATCAACATGTTGAAATCTAACGACGAACAGGAATCAGATGAAAATTTGGCGACGTTCGGTGGTCGGATATAAATCCGACGTAAGTTGGCAGTCAAGTTAAAGTTAGACATCAGTCAGTGGCCGAGCAGAAATATTGCGTTAGTTGGTGGTTGGCAGAAGTCCGCCGATAGTCCGACGAAAGTCAATGGTTTGACAGTGGTCGAGGAGAAGTCTGGTGGCAAGAAAACTCTAATTTCTCTCTCTTCCTGTTATTCCTTGCTTGTGTTCACTTCAATGAAGAATGATGAGACTATTTATTATTTTTTGGGAGTGGTATAACCAGTAACTAGAAGGGAGATCAAGGATATGTTGGGAGTGGTTTGAATGTATAGCTGATATTGATCCCCTTGATTGTGAACCATTTACTGGAAATTTGAATGTCTTAATGATATCAAAATTTGAAGATCTTAGACTCGTTCGATTTGTCTCGTCGAGCCGCTCCGTTCAACTATAAGCATGTCACTTTTGAAAATCATTTGGTCATCCAATTTATGGTTTGAACTATCTAAAGGCGCTTCTGGTATTCTATTTGGGGGTAGGCTCGTATTGAGTTGAATTTGGTTTCGTTGGATTCGTCTTTTCGAGAAGTTCAGTTCGATTATAAGTTTCCTGAGATTGGAGTTCATATTGTTCCGGATTTAATGTCGGAAGTTTCCAACTTGATTTTGCCTTGAGATTCGTGCGTGATCATGATTAATTTTTAATAATATATCACTTATGAATCTTAATCAAGATAAGATATTTTTAGAGTCCCTAAAAAAAGCTTGTTAATGATGATAAGACGTTGCATTGAAAAACTAATCAATCTTTTTTCTCTTCTTTTCTATTGAAGTGCTTTAAAATGAATATTTGAAATACCAATGAAAACTCTTTTAAACTTAAAGCATTTTAAAATTAGCCGTTGAAAAATATCATATCTACTCTCTTAAACTTAACATTTTTCTTATTATTTATATGTATTATGAACACATCCTTCAAAATAAAAATCCTGAATTCATCACTAACAACACATCCTTTCGAGCATAATATTGGACAAATTTATAACATAAATGCTTTAGAATACAAATTATATATATGTAACTTCAGTAGTGATTTATTAGGGATGTGGCTTAGATATAGGAAAAATTATTATGTGCAGAGTTTCATCGTAGCTCATCTGAATTTCAATGAAATCAAGCAATGTAGTTTGTACATGCCAAATATATAACTGTATACAAGGTGTGTATAATACACACACTGTGTATAAATCACGTGGCTTGATTTCATTAAAGTCCAGACTCATTCAAACTCCGCACGTAATAATTTCTTCAGATACAGTTTGTCATCAATCTTCACCATGGAGGAGTATTTATAACTATATGTGTGGTCCAAATGAGGGGTTCTCAATAGCATGGGAATTAAATTGTGGAGCAGATGTAGGGCTTAAATCAACATTAGAATTAGTCTGATTTCTCTTTGTAGTTGGCGTCGATGCGTCCCTATAGGAAGGATCGTCAAATTCTGCAACATTTCTCTTAGGCATCGACAATTTAAGATGTGAGATACGGTCAAGAAGTCTCGAGCTCGACACAATCTTCAGTCCACTTGCGTAGCTTATTTTCTCTGATATTTCCCTCATGAAGCATTCGCTCTACACAAATATGGTAGGACAGCTTCTGTAGGATGAAATTCTCATGAAAAATTAGTTTCCGATGGAAGAAGATCGAAAATTTTTTCTTTGATAATAACATAAATTATTAACCAATTTCGCCGGCGGCGATGTTGAAGTAAGGATCGATAACATTGGGGTAGTTCAGGAAGAATTCTGACGAGTAGAGTTGGTCCTTGAATCTTCGGTCGAATAGTGAATCTGAAGAGATGTTGATCGTTTCTCGCTCTAGACTACATCATGCTGCAATGCACACGTCAGTCTCGACCCAGTCGGCCATAATGGCAGCTTTCAAATTGGAGGTCTGGCACATGTATACCTCCTCACCTAGGCTTGCCCCTCACACGTGCTTCTCAAGATGGCAACACAATTCGTTGGAAGACACCGCAAATGAACACTTGTTGCGATCCAGTTTTTCGTAGGTCATCCTACATGTAATATCATAAGATGAACAGAGCACAAATATTAATTATTTTTTTATCAAAAAATATAATTAAAATCAATGATAAGTAATGAATATTATTGACCGAGCACTGTTAATAAATTCAAAATCTTTAACTGTATTATTTTTATGGATGTGATTTTTCATTTGTGTGGATGTGATTTATTTTCTTTAATTAAATGCAGGTAATTGTAAGTGAAAGGGTGTGTGCGAAGTGATGTTTCATTTAAATAAAAGAATTGTAATGTGAGTATGAGATAATTAATAGAAGAAAAAGTTTGTGGGTATTGTGTTCTTCCATTTCTCTTCTTCTTCTTCTTCTCTTCTTCTTCTTCTTTTTGTTTCTTTTACAATTTGGTATCAGAGCCCCATGGCAAATTTTGAAAGTTTTTCGACGGGGCAAATACCATTTCCACGACTCACGAAGACCAATTATGACATTTGGACGTATTCAGATGCGGCCATTATTGGCCGCACAAGATGCATGGGAAGTCGTTGAGAACGACTTCATTGAAATGATGGATACGGTGGGCATGAGGGCGAACCAATTAAAGGCATTGAAAGAGACACGAGTGAAGGATAAAATGGCTCTCTACTTTTTATATCAAGCAATAGATGAGTCGGGATTTGAGAAGATTGCCGGAGCGACAACTTCAAAAGAAGTGTGGAACACTTTAGAAAAAGTGATCAAATGTGTCGATCGTGTCAAGCAAATACGCCTCCAAACTTTGAGAGGTGAATTGAAAGGGATGAAGATGAAAGAGTCATAAGGTGTATCTGATTACATCACTTATATGCAGGCCATATTAAATCAACTCAAGCTAAATGGTGAGATGTTAACTGTGAGTCTCCGAAAGGATTCTACTTATGAGGAACAAAATGCAAAGGGTGCGACCACACTATCCCGTAGGATAAAATAATCGTAGGCCTTTACACTCTATGTAAGCAGGCCAATGGAAGGACAGATGGAGTCATACATACGATTAACCATGGAGGATAACGACTTTCACCTACGCTCCTTGATGGATAATAATATGTATGACCCGATTAAAGTCACAAAATTACTCCTATATGATGCATTAGCTTGAATAGGGTTTATTTGATGTGGAGATCGGTTTCCACTGGCGCAAGCCTCCGTGGTTAATTACATCATAGATTTCGATCTAAGAAAACTCTCAATTAATGATGTTATATTATTCTCTCAAATGGGTTTAATGCATAGGGGGAATTTCTAGGCTTTTCTAATCAAAGAGGAAGATAGGCACAATTTGGTTTAATGTGGCTCAAAATCATCACCGAATGATCTGAAGAAGAGAAAACTGGAGAAAAAAAAAAGAAAGGACAATTGCACCCAAGCATGCGTGAGGGAAAGATGGAGGTGGCACCATCCATGTGATGCAGATGAGTGGGGCTTATAACCTCTGAAGAATAAAGAGCTTACTCACCATTGAGGCAAATAACAGTACCCCAATACTGCTAGCCTTAGACCCTAAATCTATAAGAGATGTAGTATCGTACACACGACAATAACATCCACGACCTAACTAATGCAATATGGACTTACACATTGCCTGAAAAGGAAGCCAACTAAAATCACCTAGTCATATAAAATCCATGATTTTCAGTCCATATGAAAGATGGGTAGGTGGATAAATTTTTAGAATTTGAGACCGACATCTAAAGAGGTTCTTAAGCGGCCTCGTATTTATGAATGCTGTTATACATCTAAAACTAATATAATTAAAATTTAATTTTAATTAGTTACTAATGTGATGCAGGCTAATTAAAGTATGTAAATCAAATATTCTTAGAATTTTAAAAAACGCTTATAAAAATAATTTTTTAGAAAGATTAAGCATCCCCAAGTCCGACACTTCATTCTCATAGGTCAGATTATCCAGACTTTATCTGCAGGCGGGGTATTATCTAAACAAGGAGGAGAGGATGCATTGATATGCATGCCACCCTGGATGATTTTAGTTATTCCCTAAATCATTATATTTCTATGTTATTTATTTCATAAAAAATTATTATTAATTACGAGTAGAAGAGTTTTGTCCTTAAGAGCCTGGCAAGTCAGGCACATGCACATACATGAAAGAAACCTATGAAAAACAAATCAGTTCACGCAAAAAGAGTAAACAAACCATAAAAAAAAAAAAACAGAAAGAGAGTGTCTAGAGTCCATGACAAGTGTCATATAATATATATCACATCGTACAGAAAAGTAGTGGTGGCCGGGCTCCATCGATAACAACCCAGATTCTACTCCTAGGGAACGACACAAATCTTAAAATAAGGCATTTTTGTCTCAGTCTTCATCTTCATTTTCTTGATTCCTCTATGGATCATCTTCCTTCCTTTGGGCTCCTCATAATGTGTCCTCCAAAAGGATGCCCAAAAAAAAAAAAAAATCTCTATAAGAAACTTTTTTTCCCTTTGGACCCATTTATATTTAAAAATACCTCATTTTATAAATTTTCACAACTCTTATAATGAATGAATTACATCAAAAAAATAAAAATCTAGACTATCCTGCAGGATTATCCTAAGTAGTTATAATCAATTATCCAAGCAGTTATATACATGAAAATAAAAATACTCAAACCAATCACACTTGGCTATGCCCTTATTTATTTGGGGGCTAAGTAGTTGAAGCACTTGTAGTAGTTATATATATTTTTTATTAATTTTTAGTCCCTTTTTAGCATTGTGTGAGCACGACCACCTATAAGAAACATCGTCATTATATAAGGCGTTCCTAACCTATGAATATTCTATCACTCACAATATGGTGTAGAAAGAAACTATTAATCATCACATAAAATATCACAGAAAACTAAAGCAAATAATAAAACAAACTGCACATATTTCACATGCAAAGCATCACAACATAAAGATGAAAAGAAAGAAAATATCGACCTAACCTAAAGTTAAAAGTCATGACCTAACAAACAAGTCTAGGAGTGTGTAGTAGATTGTGTGATTTTAGTATATCATATATAGGATGATTTAGTTAAAGTTGTTTGTATTTTGATTTGTTAAAGGCTAAAAGAAAAACTTTAGTTTGAATTTAAGTATTAATATCACCGCCTAATGTCGTTGCTCCGCCAGACTACCACCTGAGGCCCTCACCTCCGCCGGACCACCGCTTGACGCCGTTGCTCCGCCGGATCACCACTTGAGGGCCTCACCTCCACCATACAACCACTTAAGGCTCTCACCTCCGTCGAACTACCGCCTGACGCCGTTGCTCCGTCGGACCACCACTTGAGGCCCTTGCCTCCGCCGGACCACCTTCTGACGTCGTTGCTCCGTCTGACCACCACTTGAGGCCCTCACTTCCGCCAAACCGCCACTTGAGGCCCTGTGCTCCACTAGGACACTACCTGAGGCCCAGACTTCTGCTGGGCCACCACCTAATGCCCAAAGTTCTACTAGAGTACCGCCCTACTTCAACGATCTTTCTGACCCCAGTCTCCTGCCGACTACGATCCTTCTGACCTCCGTCGCCTACTATGGTCTTTCCAACCTCCATTAACAGACAACAGTCTTTTTGACCCCAGCCTCCTGCCGAATACGGTCCTTCCAACCTTCCTCACCAGATAACGATCTTTCTGGCCCCAATCTCTTGCCAAATACAGTCTTTCCGGCCACTGTCATTCGATTATGGTTCTTCCGACCTTTGTCGTTCTCCACATGTGGTCCTGCCGCCCAAATGAACATATCAACATTGATTCTTCCAACTCCTAATACACTCTATATGATGTATATTTGCTACTTCAAACTAAGGCCTTCTTCCAAGGAAGGGCCTCATTTGTAATCAACTGCAAAGACTAGTGGATTCATTCAAAATGGGCTAGGCCCCGTGGTTTTTTCCCCTTTTAAAGGGTTTCCATATAAAAACTTTGGTGTCTCTTATGAACGCTACACGCTCTCTATCTAATATGCTTGCGTGCTAGATCTTCGTACAATGCTATGATATTACATTTTATATTTCTCTATAGCCGCGAATATTCCAGGACGCAACAAATATAACGAGCACAAGATCATTCGACTATGACATCGTTAATGCATTCAAATATTTGATAAACAATCTATATGATCAATATAGATCATAACATAAATTGCTTTGGATTTTAACCAAATTTATCAAAATGTTTATATAAAAAAAGACTATAATTAAAACATCATTCTCTAAAAAATGGTAAGTTCAAGAGCAAAAAGAACGAAAAACTCATGTATTTTTCAACCATCTCTGCCAACAAATGCCACCAACATTTGCTAGATTAATATTTAACCGTATTATTGGGTTTTAATTGTCAGTTTGTAGAAACTAGACTTTTGTAATCCCTACTTAGAATCAGAAAATTGAATTGTAACTATTCTTCAATTATGAGAAAAAGATTACCATTTTATCTTTATTCTATAGTGGATGGGTCTTCTGGTTTTTTTACTTTCTAAATGTTTTACTTAAAATTTTGTCTCCTACAATTTTTTTATATATGCTAATTTTTTGTCAAAATTTAAAATATTTTGCGGGCTAGAATATTTGCGACGATAAAGTAGAAAAAATTATGCTACTTAGCATTACACGAGTATCCAGCTCACACACAAAAAGAGCAGAAACATCAAAATTTTTTTACGTGGAAACCCTGAAGGGAAAAATCAGGGGACCACGCCCAGTCAAAATTGATCCTTTAGTATTTGAATAAATTACAAATAATTGATGCATCCTCAAACTTGAGAGCGATCATATTACAATAGTCGACCAACATGATGAAATCTAACGATGAACAAGAATCGGATGAAAATTCCACAACGTTCGGTGGTTAGATATAAATCCGATGTTAGTTGGTGGCTGAGTTGAAGTCATGTGGTAGTCGGTGGCTAGGCATAAATCTGGCTTTAGTTGGTGGCTTGTTGGATTTGTCTGTCTAGCCACTCGATTCAACTATAAGCATGTAATGTTTGGAAATCGTTTGGTCATCCATTTTATAGTTTGAACTTTCCAAAGGCTTTTCGGGTATTGGATCTGGACCCATCTAGGCATGGATTGAGATGAATTTGGTGTCATTGGGTTCATATTTTTGAGATGTTCAGTTCGACTATAAGTTTGCTAAGAGCGAAGTTCATATGGTTCCGATTTAATTTCGGAAGTTTCCAACTTTTTTTTTCATCAAGATTCGTGCTTGATCATGTTAATTTTTAATAATATATCACTTATTAATCATAATAGAGATAAGATATTTTATAGTCCCTAAAAAAAGCTTTTTGATGATGATAAGTTGCATTGAAAAAATCAATCAATTTTTTTTCTTCTTGTCTGGTGAAACATTTTAAAATGAAGAGTTAAAATACCAGTTATATGAAAAATATCATATCTACTTATTTAAACTTAACATTTTTCTTATTATTTATGTAGTCTTCCTTTAAAATAAAAATCTTGAATCCACAACAAACAACACCAACCTTTCTAGCATAATATTGCACAAATTTATAACATAAATGCTTTAGGATATATATATATATATATATATATATATATATATATATTCAGTAATGATTTATTAGGGATGTGGCTCTAAGATGTAGGAGAAATTTATTATGTTTGGAATTCGGAAAAGACCAGAGTTCGGTCATAGCTCTCATCTGAACTCCAATGTGGCTTGATTTCATTAGAGTCCAACCTATCTGAACTCCGCAAGTAATAATTTCTTCAGATACAGATTATCATCACTCATCACCAATCATGAGGAGGAAATTTATATATATGTCGCCCATATGAGGAGTTCTCACTAGCATGAGAATTCAATTGTGGAGCAGATGTAGGGCTCAAATCAACATTAGAATTTATCTGATTTTTCTCTGCAGTCGGCGTCGATATGTCCCTGTCAAAACGATCATCAAATTCCACGATATTTCTCCTAGGCATCGGTGATTTAAGATGTAAGATACGATCAAGGAGTCTTGAGCTCGACGCGATCTTCAGTCCACTTGCGTAGCTCATTTTCTCATATATTTCCCTCCTAAAGCCATTCGCTCTGCACAAATTTGGAAGGAAAGCTCCTGCAGGATAAAATTCTCGCCAAAAATTAGTTTCTCATGGAAGAAGATCGAAAGTCCTTTTCTTTGATAATTAAATGAATAATTAACCACCTTCACCGGCGGCGATGCTGAAGTAAAGATCGACAATGTTGGGGCAGTTCAAGAAGCATTCCGGCGAGCAGAGTCGGCCCATGAACCGACGGTCGAGCAGCGAATCCGAAGAAATGCCGACCGTTTCCCGCTCTAGACCACAGGTTGCAATGCACGCGTCCGTCTCCATCCAGCCAGCCATAACAGTGGCTTTCAAACCAGTGGTCCGGCACGTGTATACCTCCTCCCCCAACTCAGCCCCTTGCACATGCTTCTCAAGAAGGCAACGCAAGCCGTTGGAAGACACTGCAAAGGCGCACGTGCTGCGATCTAGTTGTTCGCAGGTCATCCTACCTGTAATATCATAAGATGAACAGAGCAAAAATACTAAATATTTATATCAGAAAAATAATTAAAAACAATGATAAATAATGAATATTAATGACCAAGCACTGCTGTGACGAAGAGCGCGAAGGCTAGAAAGATGGAGACGAACTGCTTCGAGAGCGAGGTGGCCATTAATGATCTTCTCTTTCTACTGAAAAGAAGTTCTTCTCCTGATCATCAGATATTGAATAGCAGAATGTATTTATAGCTAAGAACGTACAAGTCCTTTCAGCTTTCAAGTGGACAATATATAGATATTAAGGAAAGGAGGAAGGTCGGAAGACCCCATGCATTGAGACAGGGCGGATGCTATAATATTGCATTGGCACTAATACAAGATGTTAAACTCTCCTGATCGATGAAGAACAAGTCCTTTCAGCTTCTAATTGTACAGCCTAAATGAATATAAAAAAATATATAGAAGGCGCTGGAAGGCCTGAAGCTACCTTGGATTGATATAGATAGATAGATATAAATTAATGAAGCAGGAGGGCCGGTTGCTAGCTGCCATGCAAAGAATTAAAAGTGCTACCATACATTCAGATAAAAACAAAATATTCAAACGGGATATATATATATATATATAGTTAAAACCCACTCATGGGGCCTACGTATTAATTATCAAAAATCCATCTTGTGAACACAGTCAATATAAAAGTTAGGGCTCGAATAATGACTAAACAAGTTCTTTAACATCAAAATCCCAGCCTGACTAACATACAACCAATCCCAGCAGTAACCACTATAGCAATTGTCCAAGAATCTCAACTCAACATCCTCTAAATCAAAATCAATGACCACCCAGGTGAACAACACATTAAGATAAAAACCCCACCTAATACAGACATCGACACCAACAATTAAAGAAGCTCTTCCCAGGCCAAAAGACGCAGAACTGAGCAAATAAAGAAGCTCTTCCCAGTAATAAAAACAAGAGAGAATAACCATCACCACAGTCATATTAGCAAAATTAGGAGCAAAGCTCCAACAATTATAAATATCGGACATGACAAAGATCCAAGCACAGCTGAAAAGAAATAAGGAGGCAAGACGAAACCAGAAAACATAGTAAATAACCAAACGGACACAGACACCGACAGTAAAAGTGTTAACCATGTCTAATATAAGGGAGGGAAGATTTATCCAGAAAAATCATACCTTTCAACACATTATTAAAGTTTAAGACATTAAGATCTTGAGAGTTCCTCAACTGGCAACCTAAATTAGCCAACCAATCAGCACAACTATTAGCTTCACGAAAAATATGAGATATTTTGTAATTGATATTAGAGAGAGCCAATTTAATCCTTCTAATCAGGTAAAAATTATTGGAATTCCCCTGAAATTTATCATTCACAATATTAACCACAGTCTGAGAGTCCACCTCAATCCAAACATTCCAATACCCCAAAGAAATACATTTTTCAATGCCCACAGCAGTAGCAGTAAGTTCGGCAGTCAAAGCAGAACAAAAATGCAAGGGGGAAGCAAAAGCAGATAAAACCTTGCCTTCATGATTCCTAATAATGCCACCAGTACCAGCATAACCCAACCTTACCGAACCATCAGTATTAAGTTTAACATAAGGCATATCCGGTTTCCTCCAAAAAACCATTCTAGAAATTCTATTAGTAGCATTCAAGTTCCTTTTAATACTGAGAAGGTCAGCAAACTTAAAAGAATTATTGTAATTCTTATACGAAATCATATTGCAAGACGAAAGAGTATTGATTTTATGATTAATATTAGAAATAATAATAGAAGCCTCCATTTTAGTATCACTATGCTTGGACTCATTTCTCGATTTCCAAATGTACCATAAAATAAGAATAGGAATAAGATTTAAAATGTTCCCTTTAGAACTTTGCATCCAATGATTCATTAAAGAAATAAGATCAGTAGGGAAGATCACCTGATTCAAATTAGACATGTCAACATAATGCTTCCAAACCTTCATAGCAATGTTACCATTAACAAAAAGGTGGTCGATGCTTTCAATATTGGCACAGTATTGACATTTAGAAGGAAGATAAAACCCTTTTTTCTGAATAATAGTATCCACGGGAATAAAACCTTTAAGACATCTCCAAGCTAAAATAGAGTAAGAAAGAGGAAAATTGTTATGCCAAAGAGCAGTAAAAATAAGAGAAGGGTCATGCTTGATACGGAATTCATCCCAAGCATTTCTCATATTAAATTTACCCGAGGACGACAAAGAAAATAAAATTTTGTCCTTTTTAGACAAATCTAAAGGAATCAACCGAATAGTATCCACTATAGAGTCAGGTAACAAATTTAAAAGTTTACTAACATTCCAAGAGCCATTAATAAAAAATTCATGAACCTTTAAATTATCCCTGGTAACCGTATTTAAAAAGTTATCAATTGAAGAAGGGCCCATCCAGTTGTCCTGCCAAAAGAAATATTGCCTTTACCAATACCCCACTGAATAAACTTCTCGGCATTTAATTTGATTTTGCAAAGTCTTTTCCAAGAAGGAGAATCATTAGGTTTAAACCAAGTAAGAAGAGGATGAGAGTCTTTACAGTATTTAGTATTCATATAACGAGCCCAAAGACTCTCATTAGTTTTAAAAGAGAACCACATTTTGTGAGAAAAAGCAAGAGCCATATCATAAATATTCTTGCAACCCAAACCACCTTCATTATAAGTGCCACATAAATTATTCCAAGAAGCCCAACGAATACCAATACTATTATACTTAGAACTCCAAAATTTTTTTTTTTATCATTCTTTCAACTCTAAGGCAAATAGCAGCAGTCGGATGCAATGTATGAAATAAGTAAATTGGAATAGAGTTAAGAACCGACTTAATAAGAATTAATCTACCGCCATAAGATAAAAAATTGGAAGACCAATGTTGAAGTTTATTTTGAAAACAGGTAATAATATCCTCAAACAGATGGTTCCTTTTTTTTCCATTATAAATAGGAGTACCCAAATACTTGATGGGAAAAGTAGTAGCTTGAAAACCACAAGTTCTTTGAATATTTAAAATTCTATTTCTATTAACAGACTTACCCACAACAAAGCTACTTTTATTCTTATTAATAGCCAATCCAGAGACATCTTGAAATTGAGATAAGAAATTTCTCAAAATAGAAATATTTTGAATAGAGCCATGAGAAAACAAAATGAAATCATCAGCAAAACTAAGGTGAGTGATAGGAAAACCTCTAATAGTTCTAAAAAAGAGTTTAGGATTACGACAGTAAAGATCTTCAATACCCCTAGACAGGTATTCTATAGCAATAATAAAAAGGGCAGGGGAAATATTATCCCCTTGTCTAAGACCTTTAGACGATTTAAAGTAGCCGTGGTTCCTACCATTAATTAAAACAGAGAAAAAGCAATTATCAATACTGTTCCTAATAAGCTTAATGAATAAATCACCAAAATCGAAAAGGGACAAAATCTTGCACAGGAAGTTCCAGTTTAAATTGTCATAAGCTTTAGAAATATCCAATTTCAAAATAATATTACCACCTTTAACTTTAGTATTAATCTCATGAGCAAGTTCTTGGGTAAGAAAAACATTATCAAAAATACTTCTACCTTTCACAAAGCCAGTTTGGTTACTCGAGATAATTCTAGGAAGACAGTATTCCAGCCTCTTGGAAATAATCTTAGAAATTAGCTTATTAAAGAAAGTGCAAAGACTAAAAGGCCTGAAATCATTCCACTTATATATTAGCCCCAGCAATTTTAGGAATGAGCACAATATTAGTAGAAGTAAAGTATTTCGGGTAGGCAGTACACTTGAAAAAATCTAGGACAGCTTCAACAATATCTTTTTTAATAATGTCCCAACAATCTTGAAAAAATTTAGTAGTAAAATCATCAGGACCCGCGATGGAGTCCCCATTTAACTCACTAACAACATTAAAAACTTCCTCTTCAGAAGGGCTAAGACAAAGTAACTCATTATCCCTCATTAATCAGTTTCAGAATAATATGAGAATTAATCAAAGAGCAATTAGTAGAATGTTCTGTAAAAACGTTTTTAAAATGTTCCACCCCCGAATTACAAATCAGATCCTCGAATTCAATAATAGTACCATCACTATTAACAATTTTATGAATATAATTCTTGGTCCTATTGCGATTAGCTATGGCATGAAAAAATCTAGTATTCCTATCCCCTTCAACAGTAAATTTAAAATTAGCTTTTTGCTTCCAAAAAAATTCTTCTTGATTTTGAAGAGTGACAAGGTAATCTTTAGCACGGTTAAGACACATAAGATTATCACTAGAAGGTAAATTCATATAAATATTCTCAAGATCTAGGATTTTCAATTCAGCTTCTATAATATTAGCAAAAACATTCTTGAAAATCTTTTTGTTCCACCAGTTTAAAACATGTTTCAATCTACTAAGTTTAGACCAAAGTCTAGGCATGCCTTTGATATCATTATTAGGAAATAAAGGAGCATTCCAATTAGTGCTAATAACATTTTTGAAATCATCATGAGTAAGCCACATGTTTTGAAATCTAAAAGAAGCTATACCAACTCTACTAATAGCATTAATATTAAGGAGTAAGGGGCAATGATCAGACAAGGTTTTAGTAAGATGCTCAACAGAAGTAATGGAAAAGGAAGTGAGCCACTCATTATTGAAAATAAATCTATCAAGCCGCTGCCATATTTTGGAGCGATTCCAAGTAAAAGAACTACCAGAAAAACCAATATCATTCAAGTTGCAATCAGTAATAACCGAATTAAAATCCTCCATAGCAATATCATTAGGCAAATTACCTCCTCTTCTTTCAGAAGCGTTAGAGATAATATTAAAGTCTCCACCAATGCACCAAGGGCCATTAACATTATTAGCAAATTGGCGGATTTGGGACCAGAGAGGGAGATGATTCCACCTAGTATAAGCAGCATAAACAAAAGACACATAACAAGTATAATTGAAAATTTCGATTTAACAATTGATAATTTGAGGGTGATCCGACATAACATTAATATTAATATTACTATTCCACATAATCCAAATTTTATTGGAGCAATTAGCAACATAATTAGAAAAACCAATTTTAGAAGCAATATTACCAATTTTATCTTTGGAAATAAGAGGTTCAATTAAAACTAATAACAAAATACCATGAATTCTAGACAGATTACAAACTCTAGCAATAGAGTCCTTTCCCCCAATACCTCTAACATTCCAAATAAGAGCTTTAATCATTAAGATATTTGACAGAATTTTGAGCACGGGTTGTCCGTGGGGTAATAGGTTGAGAGTTTTTAGCATTTTTTCCTTTCTTTCTAACCACTTTAGAAAAATCACCATTACCACTATTTTGAGAATGATTCATATCAGTTTTAGAGGAGGATGCCAGAGCGGAGGAAATATTAGCATTTTTATTCATATTGAGAACAGTGGTAGGGGGTAAGTTACTTACAAAATTCTGAACCTCTTGCTCAATGTTTTGCTCACTGTTAGAAGGAGGGATGATTTCCCCTTCTTCACAAGCAACATCACTACCTTCACTATTCAAATCTTCTCCACTAATGTTGTCCTTTGTAGAATCATTCAAATGTTTTTTGTACTAGCCATAGAACATAATTTAGAGTTATCAATGACATTAGAATCAAAATCTTTAAACATAGACTCAACTGAAATAAATAATTTAGGATCCGTAGGGACATTAAGGTTAACATCAATATTAAGATTCTCCTTCTCCACATTAGAAACAACAACCGGTGTGAGGACCTTCTCTTGAGAAGCATTAGTACAAATTTTAGTATTTTCAGTTATAGGTATCGACTCCAACGGATCCATCTGTAAAATTTTCCCTGTTGGCATATAGATTTGATCAGAGGATCCAGGCTTACTCCCAACCGGAACATTAGACTTTTTAAGTTTAGGATGTAGTTTAAAACAGTCCACAGAACCATGGCCATGCATTCTACAATGAGAACAAAATTCAGGAACTTTTTCGAATTCCACTTTTTGCAAATATCCATAAGCTTTAGAGCCAACCCAAACATCCTTCGAATGTTTTTTCGTAATATCGACTTCCACTAAAATTCTTGCCACAGAGGGTCTAGTCCTAGAGGCAGTGGCTTGATCAGTTTGCAAAGGTCTACCAAAAATTGAACCTAAAGCATGCAAAACCTTAGGATTAAAAAAATGCAGTCGAAGATTAGGGAAAGAAATCCATATAGGGACTATGGGCGATTCTTCCTTGATGTCAAAAAAGGAGTCCATTTTAAAATCCGCATTTGGCAGTTGAAAATAAAGTAAGATCTACGAGCAAATATCCTACTATAATCAAGATCGTTAGATAGTCGTATTGAACATGTCGAGAATCCAACAGACCGATAGAAAAAAAACCCGAAAGTTTTAAGTTCGTGAAAAAGCTTTGAATCGCATCGAGATTAGGTCTGTGAAGACCAAATTTACCTACCAAAGTGAACTGGAAGGGAGAGGCTAACTAAAGAACATATATATATATATATATATATATATTTGTATCAAATCAGAGTAAATAAGTACTCTATAAGACATTAGAGTCTTGAAGAAACCAAGTATGCTAGAAAATTTATTCTTTTTGGACACTTACTTTGAAAGTTTTTCTAAAGAGTTTTACGTTGATTAATTAGAAAAATTAAAAGATAATAAAGCACTACTTCTTCCAGCACTGCAAGTAATCATTCTACAAAATATTAATTCATTTTGATAAGCATATTGATGTGGGGAGATAATCTTTGGATCGCTGGAAGAAGATGACTGTTGAAGGAATTCCAAGAAAAAGAGAACAAACCAAGCGCAAAGACTTAAAATCATATCATATTCATCAATCAATACCTTTCCTACTACAATACTTTCATATTTAAAGGTTAATAAGAACATCTAGAAGCTAGTACTAACAAATTTGTAACAAACTATTATAAGCTAGTCCTAAGGAAAACTATTAGCTTGGATACTCCACATCATACTCCCATAACGTCAAAAGGGCCTAATTCCGTCGAGTTGTTTTATCAGAAGGGAGGTAAGTGGAGAAAATGGATTCCTGGATCTAAAATTCTGCGTCTTTATACCTATTCGCAAGCTTGTTCATCAGTCAATTGAGTTCCTTTAGATTTCCACAAATTCACAAGCCTCCATCAGCAGAAATATCAACATAGTTGGCTCTTCGAATGAATTCTTTATCCCAACTAGAATAGTATAATAAGCTCCTGATTTCAGCAAACAATTTGTTCCAACTCACAATATCCCTATTATGCATTTTATCGAACACTTTATGTGCATCCTGAATCTCCCTTGTTCTTAGCAATAGCCCAACAAATGAGTTCCACGAAATCACATCCTTCTTAGAGTCCAAATTCCTCTTTGCTAAGAAGGTTTCTTCAGCTTCCTTCCAAAAGACATAATTGCACATTTCCCACATATTTAGATTTAACGACAACATACCACCATCTAAAGGTCTAGTCCATTCTTGAACAATGAAGGTCTGGTTCATTTTTTGTCCCAGCGCTTCAACTGTGATGACCATGTTGCCTTCCTGCTCCAAATATTCAAATGCTTTCATTGTCATTTTGTTCCCATTTTTCCAAGGCTTCTGGATGATATGGACTGATGGCGGCAGCACAAAACTCTTCAAAGTTCATCCTTCGACTAGAAATAGGTTCCAATATGTTTAAGACATTAGGAATCTTAGACTTGATCTTCATGAAAAGAAATATTGTAGCATCAATGGTGTCCTCAGCATATATTGTGTGACCATAAACATTGTGCTGGAACTGAAAAGAAATGATCTCGTTGGGTGAAGTGAGATGGTACATATGAGATGCATGGCCCTCTGATTCTTAGGGTCTCTGATAATTTTTATCTTATTCATGTCAAATGAGACACCCAGCTTATGAAAGAAAGAAATAACATCTTTAGCTATACTAGATTTATCCCGCTTGCCTTCTTGATGAGATTCCATCAACTGTAATGAATAGTCTTAAAATGCTCCTAGAAACTGCTCAACCATTAATTCTATAGCTGCAAGAAATTCAACAACTTGTTTCCCCATCTATGGAGAGATTACTGCATAAACATTGGCATCTCTTATTGTCTTATGCAATAATTCTCTGTCTGCTCCTGTAGTGGCCATGATAAATGGCACGCCTAATTTACAATAAAGTTCATCATTTCCATTCATTGCATCGGAAATTGTATAGTCAACCACAATAATGTTGGGATATTTATTATAGATGAAAGAAAGGACATTCACTCTTTCAAATCGACCATGGATCATAATATCTACAATGCCAACTTGTAAAGTTCTATTCGGTTTCTCCGAATTGCTGAATGTTACAAGAACTAATTGGAGGCCCGCACAAACTGCTGCATCAGAACTGTCCTACCCCTTCTTCCACCTAATAGCTTATCCATCTCTGATTTATCAAAAATTGATATAGTTTTTAGCACTGGATATAGGTCGCGTACTGAACAGGGTCGACGGGCTTGAGTGGTGTGTAACAGTGGAAACGAAACTGAGCGGGCAATGAGTGCAGGGGTTACATGCAGACAGATCTGACCAGAGGTGGATTTGGTTCCGATAGAGTCAGAACAGGTGGGGACACTAGACTTTTGGCGCGTGAGATTGGTCGGGCTTGATTTAGGCGGAGTCGCGTTCATCTAGGACAAAATATGAGCTCAATTTGATGGGCGATGTCGCCGGAAGTAACACATGAAGGCAAATGCGGGAGCGGCAAGTCATGCGGGAGTGGAGGAGGTTGCACAAGTGCGGAATCATGTTTTTATGTAAGACCAGGAGAAGAGAGTGAGGGCGAGTAGATGTCCGATGATAGATTGATTGCTGACGTGCATATTCATTCTATAGAATGACTGAAATTAGCAAATAATGTATCCATTTAGTCAAGTGATAAATTCACTTGAGCTGTCCGAAGGGCTTTGCGATGTCGATCATCATCGACTGCTCTTCTTCTTTGGCATCGATCTTCTTGAAGATAGGTTGGTGGCGGATCTTGTCATTAGAGTGGAAGTTGGAGTGGAGGATAGTCGTCTTCTTTGTTATCAATTGTCCATCTTCTTTGGCGTTGATTGTCGTCGACTGCCCATCTCCTTCTGCGTCAATCTTTGTTATTTGACCATCTTATTCGGAGTAGATCTTCATCGACCGCCCATTTTCTTCAGCTTTGATCATCGTCGACAGTCTACCTTCTTCTGCAATCCATCGTTCTTCGCAAGTTTCGGGCTTTGATAACAACTGATGTGGGGAGATAATCATTGGATCGTTGGAAGAAGAAGATGCTTGAAGAAATTCCAAGAACAATAGAACAAATCAAGCTCAAAGGCTTAAATCATATCATGTCCATTAACCAATACCTTTCCTTCTACAATACTTGCATATTTAAAGGCTAATAAGACCATCTACAAGCTAGTAGTAAAAAACGGGTAACAAACTATGAAAAGCTAGTTCTAAGAAAAACTATTAGCTATGATGTTTCACATCACATATAAGCCACAAAAAAAATCTAAAATAATAAACTTGTTTATGAAATTTCTACCCCATCAAATGAAATTTTTTTGACATGAAAGGAATTTTTTAAGGTAGAAAAGATGTTATTTATATCCATAGAAAATTTTAAGAATTTTTTGAAGGCTCGTATGATTGCAAAATTTTTTGGATTATAGATACATCATAATTCTAGCATAAGATCATTACAACAACAACATCACAAGCCTTTATCCTACTACTTGGAGTTAGCTACATAAATATTTTTTCTTCATTATATTCTATTAAGAATCAAATTCTCATTTAAATTTAATAAACAAATTTCATTTTTAATACTTTCTAACAAAATCTTTTTTGTTCTAGAACTATTAAAATATTACATGAAAAATTTATAAATATATCTTCCTTTCTCATATGAGAGGGACCTAAGATTGGTGAGTGATTAGAGAACTTAAAAAATCCAAAGCTCTAACTAACAAGTGATGTCGACAATAACTATCATCAAATGCTATCAGTCAACTATCATTATCCCACGATAATCTTAAGGCTGTCATCGCCCCCACCTAAACATTGTAGTTCAATTATCATCATTAAATTGTTGCTGATTAAATGTTATTACCGCTACCATTATCACTTGATATTAGTCAACGATATTATTATCTACTAAATGTCTTTCGTCTTGGTCATTGTCATCACCCTTCATTGCTCTCCGACACTCTCTACTTATGCCATAGAAGACCAAACTTGTATGTCATATTTGGTAATGTTATCTTCTTTAATAGAAGAGAAGAACATCCTTCTATAATCTTATTTATATAGTGGATTATTAAAAATAAATTAGGTTCCATAATTTTTCACTTTTCAAAATTTCTAAATAAAAATAAAGTGTTTTTATTAGTTTATTTTATTTGTGAGTGTGCGCGTGTTAACCCCTAAACCTCAAACCACGCGAGAAAGGACCTAAACTGGTGAATAACACAATACACGCCTAGGCGCCGCACGTCGCTTGAAGGGTCAAATGACCTCCGATTGTCAAATGGACGGCGTCGTTGTGATCAGGACGTCGAATTCTGCTAGGTCGATGCCCCTTATAGTCGAATCAGATGAGATCAGTCAAAAGGGAAGATGACACCAGAAATTAAAACGCGGCACTGATCAAACAACGTCGAACCGACAAAAAAACTTCGTCGTTGCGTCAGGAACATTGTCAACCTCTAAAACTACATTTTGTTTATTTAATTTGAAGCATCCATATTAGTGGTACAGAAAATTGGCAACAACACGAATTTCGAGAAAAAATTGTATCGTTGTTGTCCAAATGATGTCCGTTCGCGAAAAAGATTTCTCCATTATGATCGGAATAACGCAAATACTTAAGAACTAAATTTTTTTATGTTCAATTTGTATCGTCTGGGGTGGTGGCATGAATCCCGAAGCAATTTGAATACAATAACATGCATTTTAAGGAAAATTAGACTCGATGTTGCTCAAATGACATTCGATCACAAAACAAACTGCGACATTGCGACCGAAACATCGGAAATACCCTAAATGCGCTATCAATTTATCCAATTTTGATATTCGGTGAATTCGATACATTAAGCGAGGTGAAATACACACAAATTTCGAGGCGATTGCACACATTGCTACACGAATGCACCTAAATCAAGGCATTTTTGGGGCAATCATCACACTCCTACTATTTTAATTTATTAATACTATTAATAATAATATTTTATCATTAAATATTATTATTAAATCTAATAAATTCTAAAGTCAGAACACATTTCAAATCAAATATTAAATATCTTTACCTCGGCACCGTCGAAGACCTCTAGCAAAATCCCAGACATCACGGTGACAGCAACTACTCACCTCGATCAAATGCTCTCCTGGTGATTGAAGTCAAGAAAATTGAAGTAGCCGAACTGGACTCCACGCTTGAAGCCTCTGGAACCCGTTTGCAAGCCCCAACCTTCATCCGTCCCAGGCAAATTCAATCCCCCCTACAGCAAGAAGTCACCACACCTTAACCCCTACACCAAAACTCAAATTCCTTCTCGCTTCTGATCCCTACACCTCCACCACCTCATGAGGATGAATCGGATCCGTCCAAGTCTTGCAAACCGTCAACCCCAAGCTCCTCTCAGCCCTTCTGCAGTGAGCCTTCCTCAAAACCACAGCCTGGGATCTTCCCTTCACTGGACTCCGTCAACCACAGATCTCCGATGTTTCTTCCTGCC